>NW_026973923.1:0-164019 GCF_034640455.1 Diachasmimorpha longicaudata | reverse complement strand
ACTGATGCAACATCGTTTTCTTTGCGACCACAGCTCACGAAAAACTCAATCATTGGAGTTGATATTCGTGTTCGAGATGATGGCATATAACTTGAGTACACATTGTCGTAGGCCGATGAAACCGCGTGCAATAGCTTCGTCTTGTCGAACTACACGAGTGCAATGCGCGAAGTTTGCGTGCGAACAATTTGTCTTCGAGAAAAAGTCGATTATACATATGCGTTTTTACGACATCGTGGGAATCACTTTTTTTTGGCTGCACGTAGACAAAGTCTGGCATCATATTCGGTTTCAGCACGTCGAATAACCAAGGAAACTGATGCAACATCGTTTTCTTTGCGACCACAGCTCACGAAAAACTCAATCATAGAAGTTGATATTCGTGTTCGATATGATGGCATATAACTTGAGTACACATTGTCGTAGGCCGATGAAACCGCGTGCAATAGCTTCATCTTGTCGAACTACACGAGTGCAATGCGCGAAGTTTGCGTGCGAACAATTTGTCTTCGAGAAAAAGTCGATTATACATATGCGTTTTTACGACATCGTGGGAATCACTTTTTTTTGGCTGCCCGTAGACAAAGTCTGGCATCATATTCGGTTTCAGCACGTCGAATAGCCAAGGAAACTGATGCAACATCGTTTTCTTTGCGACCACAGCTCACGAAAAACTCAATCATAGAAGTTGCTATTCGTGTTCGATATGATGGCATATAACTTGAGTACACATTGTCGTAGGCCGATGAAACCGCGTGCAATAGCTTCGTCTTGTCGAACTACACGAGTGCAATGCACGAAGTTTGCGTGCGAACAATTTGTCTTCCAGAAAAAGTCGATTATACACATCCGTTTTTACGACATCGTGGGAATCACTTTTTTTTGGCTGCACGTAGACAAAATCTGGCATCATATTCGGTTTCAGCACGTCGAATAACCAGGGAAACTGGTGCAACATCGTTTTCTTTGCGACCACAGCTCACGAAAAACTCAATCATAGAAGTTGATATGCGTGTTCGAGATGATGGCATATAACTTGAGTACACATTGTCGTAGGCCGATGAAACCGCGTGCAATAGCTTCGTCTTGTCGAACTACACGAGTGCTATGCGCGAAGTTTGCGTGCGAACAATTTGTCTTCGAGAAAAAGTCGATTATACACATCCGTTTTTACGACATCGTGGGAATCACTTTTTTTTGGCTGCACGTAGACAAAATCTGGCATCATATTCGGTTTCAGCACGTCGAATAACCAAGGAAACTGATGCAACATCGTTTTCTTTGCGACCACAGCTCACGAAAAACTCAATCATTGGAGTTGATATTCGTGTTCGAGATGATGGCATATAACTTGAGTACACATTGTCGTAGGCCGATGAAACCGCGTGCAATAGCTTCGTCTTGTCGAACTACACGAGTGCAATGCGCGAAGTTTGCGTGCGAACAATTTGTCTTCGAGAAAAAGTCGATTATACATATGCGTTTTTACGACATCGTGGGAATCACTTTTTTTTGGCTGCACGTAGACAAAGTCTGGCATCATATTCGGTTTCAGCACGTCGAATAACCAAGGAAACTGATGCAACATCGTTTTCTTTGCGACCACAGCTCACGAAAAACTCAATCATAGAAGTTGATATTCGTGTTCGATATGATGGCATATAACTTGAGTACACATTGTCGTAGGCCGATGAAACCGCGTGCAATAGCTTCGTCTTGTCGAACTACACGAGTGCAATGCGCGAAGTTTGCGTGCGAACAATTTGTCTTCGAGAAAAAGTCGATTATACATATGCGTTTTTACGACATCGTGGGAATCACTTTTTTTTGGCTGCACGTAGACAAAGTCTGGCATCATATTCGGTTTCAGCACGTCGAATAGCCAAGGAAACTGATGCAACATCGTTTTCTTTGCGACCACAGCTCACGAAAAACTCAATCATAGAAGTTGATATTCGTGTTCGATATGATGGCATATAACTTGAGTACACATTGTCGTAGGCCGATGAAACCGCGTGCAATAGCTTCGTCTTGTCGAACTACACGAGTGCAATGCGCGAAGTTTGCGTGCGAACAATTCGTCTTTGAGAAAAAGTCGATTATACACATCCGTTTTTACGACATCGTGGGAATCACTTTTTTTTGGCTGCACGTAGACAAAATCTGGCATCATATTCGGTTTCAGCACGTCGACTAACCAGGGAAACTGGTGCAACATCGTTTTCTTTGCGACCACAGCTCACGAAAAACTCAATCATAGAAGTTGATATTCGTGTTCGATATGATGGCATATAACTTGAGTACACATTGTCGTAGGCCGATGAAACCGCATGCAATAGCTTCGTCTTGTCGAACTACACGAGTGCAATGCGCGAAGTTTGCGTGCGAACAATTTGTCTTCGAGAAAAAGTCGATTATAGATATGCGTTTTTACGACATCGTGGGAATCACTTTTTTTTGGCTGCACGTAGACAAAGTCTGGCATCATATTCGGTTTCAGCACGTCGAATAACCAAGGAAACTGATGCAACATCGTTTTCTTTGCGACCACAGCTCACGAAAAACTCAATCATAGAAGTTGATATTCGTGTTCGATATGATGGCATATAACTTGAGTACACATTGTCGTAGGCCGATGAAACCGCGTGCAATAGCTTCGTCTTGTCGAACTACACGAGTGCAATGCGCGAAGTTTGCGTGCGAACAATTTGTCTTCGAGAAAAAGTCGATTATACACATCCGTTTTTACGACATCGTGGGAATCACTTTTTTTTGGCTGCACGTAGACAAAATCTGGCATCATATTCGGTTTCAGCACGTCGAATAACCAGGGAAACTGGTGCAACATCGTTTTCTTTGCGACCACAGCTCACGAAAAACTCAATCATAGAAGTTGATATTCGTGTTCAATATGATGGCATATAACTTGAGTATACATTGTCGTAGGCCGATGAAACCGCGTGCAATAGCTTCGTCTTGTCGAACTACACGAGTGCAATGCGCGAAGTTTGCGTGCGAACAATTTGTCTTCGAGAAAAAGTCGATTATACATATGCGTTTTTACGACATCGTGGGAATCACTTTTTTTGGCTGCACGTAGACAAAATCTGGCACCATATTCGGTTTCAGCACGTCGAATAACCAAGCAAACTGATGCAACATCGTTTTCTTTGCGACCACAGCTCACGAAAAACTCAATCATAGAAGTTGATATTCGTGTTCGAGATGATGGCATATAACTTGAGTACACATTGTCGTAGGCCGATGAAACCGCGTGCAATAGCTTCGTCTTGTCGAACTACACGAGTGCAATGCGCGAAGTTTGCGTGCGAACAATTTGTCTTCGAGAAAAAGTCGATTATACACATGTGTTTTTACGACATCGTGGGAATCACTTTTTTTTGGCTGCACGTAGACAAAATCTGGCATCATATTCGGTTTCAGCACGACGAATAACCAAGGAAACTGATGCAACATCGGTTTCTTTGCGACCACAGCTCACGAAAAACTCAATCATAGAAGTTGATATTCGTGTTCGATATGATGGCATATAACTTGAGTACACATTGTCGTAGGCCGATGAAACCGCGTGCAATAGCTTCGTCTTGTCGAACTACACGAGTGCAATGCGCGAAGTTTGCGTGCGAACAATTTGTCTTCGAGAAAAAGTCGATTATACATATGCGTTTTTTGCGACATCGTGGGAATCACTTTTTTTTGGCTGCACGTAGACAAAATCTGGCATCATATTCGGTTTCAGCACGACGAATAACCAAGGAAACTGATGCAACATCGTTTTCTTTGCGACCACAGCTCACGAAAAACTCAATCATAGAAGTTGATATGCGTGTTCGAGATGATGGCATATAACTTGAGTACACATTGTCGTAGGCCGATGAAACCGCGTGCAATAGCTTCGTCTTGTCGAACTACACGAGTGCAATGCGCGAAGTTTGCGTGCGAACAATTTGTCTTCGAGAAAAAGTCGATTATACACATGTGTTTTTACGACATCGTGGGAATCACTTTTTTTTGGCTGCACGTAGACAAAATCTGGCATCATATTCGGTTTCAGCACGACGAATAACCAAGGAAACTGATGCAACATCGGTTTCTTTGCGACCACAGCTCACGAAAAACTCAATCATAGAAGTTGATATTCGTGTTCGATATGATGGCATATAACTTGAGTACACATTGTCGTAGGCCGATGAAACCGCGTGCAATAGCTTCGTCTTGTCGAACTACACGAGTGGAATGCGCGAAGTTTGCGTGCGAACAATTTGTCTTCGAGAAATAGTCGATTATACATATGCGTTTTTACGACATCGTGGGAATCACTTTTTTTTGGCTGCACGTAGACAAAGTCTGGCATCATATTCGGTTTCAGCACGTCGAATAACCAAGGAAACTGATGCAACATCGTTTTCTTTGCGACCACAGCTCACGAAAAACTCAATCATAGAAGTTGATATTCGTGTGCAATATGATGGCATATAACTTGAGTACACATTGTCGTAGGCCGATGAAACCGCGTGCAATAGCTTCGTCTTGTCGAACTACACGAGTGCAATGCGCGAAGTTTGCGTGCGAACAATTTGTCTTCGAGAAAAAGTCGATTATACATATGCGTTTTTACGACATCGTGGGAATCACTTTTTTTTGGCTGCACGTAGACAAAATCTGGCATCATATTCGGTTTCAGCACGACGAATAACCAAGGAAACTGATGCAACATCGTTTTCTTTGCGACCACAGCTCACGAAAAACTCAATCATAGAAGTTGATATGCGTGTTCGAGATGATGGCATATAACTTGAGTACACATTGTCGTAGGCCGATGAAACCGCGTGCAATAGCTTCGTCTTGTCGAACTACACGAGTGCAATGCGCGAAGTTTGCGTGCGAACAATTTGTCTTCGAGAAAAAGTCGATTATACACATCCGTTTTTACGACATCGTGGGAATCACTTTTTTTTGGCTGCACGTAGACAAAATCTGGCATCATATTCGGTTTCAGCACGTCGAATAACCAGGGAAACTGATGCAACATCGCTTTCTTTGCGACCACAGCTCACGAAAAACTCAATCATAGAAGTTGATATTCGTGTTCAATATGATGGCATATAACTTGAGTACACATTGTCGTAGGCCGATGAAACCGCGTGCAATAGCTTCGTCTTGTCGAACTACACGAGTGCTATGCGCGAAGTTTGCGTGTGAACAATTTGTCTTCGAGAAAAAGTCGATTATACATAGCGTTTTTAAGACATCGTGGGAATCACTTTTTTTTGGCTGCACGTAGACAAAATCTGGCACCATATTCGGTTTCAGCACGTCGAATGTACGGAGTCGTCGATGCGTTTGGCCTTATGCTATGTTGGGCCTCTTCCCTGGGGTCGTAAATCCCAGGTATACTGACTGCAGTACGTCGACACTATCCTCTGTACTTGTCATTAACGGCAAGTGACCCGAAAATGATTTTATTAGGGTGAGGTGTATTGAAGGGAATTAAAACACGATTCAAATACACTGATGATAGAATGAATATATTTAAGTTTGAATGATTAACTGTTTTGCATTGATAAATTAATAGATTACACAAATACTTGATTACACTGAAGAATTGCACAAGTAAACGAATTAAGTAATGAAATCCCGGATATAGTAAGTGTTGGGAGAGATCAAGGAGTAAGTGTCTTGTCTCTGCTGTATCGTGGAGCTAACTAACTCTATTCCTCTTCTCTTACAAGTAAGTGCGATGAAGGGGTGTGTTTTTTCCCGGAATTTTGAAGAGTGAGGGTTGTTGTAAGCAAATAGAATTGAAGAAACTATCCTGTGGGTTTTCTTATTGGTCATGTGCTAGAAAGAGATTGTGAGAGTAGAGGGGTCTACGAAGAAGCCCTAGAGGGGAATTGGGGTCCTTCTCTAGAGGCCCAAATGTGACAAAAAAACGGGTGGAGAGGAGTGGCTTTATTGCACTGAGGCCTTATTGCTCGTACGTGTCTTGAAACTCTTTTTCTGACTTAAAGGGGGAATTTCCCACATATATTTTTTCTATTTGCTTTATGGTTTAACAGGGTAAAATTTATGATTTATTTATGACTACTTGAGTTGAAAGATTTGAAGTAAACGCGTTGTAATTTTTTCCGTCGAATTTCTTTGGCTTAACTCTATGGGTTGTTTGAGACTGAACACACTCCCCTTTTTGAGAGTTTATAATTAAGCAATCAAAAACAAAAGTGAAAGTTAATGGTAGATAATTTGTAAATATCACTAATAGAATGGGTGAATATTAATTATATAGAATTTGACAGGATATATGGAGTTATAATGCACTTAGTAACTTCCTATGACATAATATAGTAGCATAAGTAGTAATTGTTTATATAATATTCTCGCTTAGAGTCCTTATGAATGTTTTTCGTTAAATCACTTTTTACTCGTTATTAGAAGCGGCATCACTTAATAATGGGGAAAGCTTGCGGATGTTTCTGTCAAACTCCCCTTTCGCAGTTTTAACTCGAACTGAACGAATGATTCCATCATTCCCTGGATATGTTTTTATTACACGGCCCAGGGACCATTGTCTGGGTGGCAAATTGTCATCTCGAAGAATAACAATCGTGTCTTCCTTGATGTTGTGGCTCCCCTTGGTCCATTTATTCCTCTGGTTCTGCTCGTTCAGATATTCTTTGTGCCACCTGGCCCAGAATTCTTGTTGTTTTTTCTGTATTGTTTCCCAACAAGACAATTTATTGTCTGGAGTGCACCTGAGGTCAGGTTCAGGTAAGCTCGTGAGGGAATCGCCAATGAGGAAATGACCAGGGGAAAGTACAAGAATATCATTGGGATCTGTGGAAATAGGAGTTAAGGGACGGGAATTCAATGTGGCTTCGATCTCGATCACTAACGTGTTGAATTCTGTCAGGGTGATTAAATCGTCACAAATCCTTTTTAGATGGTATTTGAATGACTTCACTCCTGCCTCCCATAGGCCTCCTTGGTGTGGAGAAAGAGGCGGAATGAAGTGCCACGTGATGCCTTGGTCTGCAAGATGCTTGTGAATTCTCTCATTGTGATCTGTCGCTCGTGCCAGTGCGTACAACTCCTTAATCTCATTATTGGCGCCTACAAAATTGGTGCCGTTATCTGAGTAGATGTTTCTGGGCTTTCCTCGCCGACCGATGAATCGTTTTAATGCAGCAATAAATTCTTCTGTTGTGAGGTCTGTCACTACTTCAATGTGGACCGCCTTTACCACCATACAAACGAAGACCGCTACCCAAACCTTGATTTTGTTCCTATTTCGATGCTTCTTTTCTTTCAAATAGAAGGGGCCACAATAATCCACCCCTACATTGTAAAATGGCCGGGCTTCCGTGATGCGAGTCCTTGGCAGGTTACCCATGATGTACTCGCTCTGCGGGGGATTAGCTTTTGTGCATGGAATGCATTTTTTAATTATTTTGCGCACTTGTGCACGTCCACCTACTAACCAATATTTTCTCCTTAGTGCATATAGAGTGGTTTGAGCACCGGCGTGGTGGTTGATAAGGTGTTCTTCTCGTATCAAGAGTGTGGTGATGTGATGTTCCTTTGGAATTAAAAGAGGATGTTTTTGCTCGAAGGGAAGATCTGAATTCTCAAGACGTCCACCGACGCGTAACAAACCCTTTTTATCTAGAAGGAGACTGAGCGCCATGTATTTAATTTTGGGACGTGAAGAAATTTCTTTCTTGAGTTCCTTTATTTCTTCAGCAAATACAGACTCTTGAACGATTTTTATGATTCTTTCATTAGCGAAATTTAATTCTTCTGCTGATGGAGGTCCCTTGAAGTTGTTACCTGGTTTCAATCGGAGGCCGTATGCGAATAGTCTCCTCAGAAACGTGAGTGATGAGAAACGTAAAACGTAGGGCAGATCCTTGGGATCCTGCTGAGGTTGTGCGGGAACTCCTGGATCAGTCAGGAAGCATTGGACTTTCTTCAGTTCGGGAACGACGGCTGGAACGATTAACTCACTCCTCGGCCATTCGTTCTCGTTTTTTTCTAACCATATTGGCCCAGTTTTCCAATTGGATTCTAGCAAGAATTCGTTGGGGAATAAGCCTCGCGAAATGTGATCTGCGGGGTTGTCTTGTGAGCGTACATGCCGCCACTCTGCTCCTTCAGTCTTTTGTTGAATTCCGACTATGCGGTTCGCCACGAAAACTGTTGATTTGCTGGGGGATGATTTAATCCAATGTAGAGCAATCATTGAATCTGACCAAAATACAATCTTATCAATATGGCGGTTGATAGATTGTTTGGTTGCTGTGTATAGGTCAGACAACAAAAGTGCCGAGCACAGCTCCAGTCGTGGTAGTGTGACTGGTTTGATGGGTGCCACACGATATTTGGAGCACAGTAGCCGAACTATTGTCTCCCCATGGACGTCGGTGGATCGCAGGTAGATGCATGCCCCATAACCTTTCGTGCTGGCATCACAGAACCCATGGAGCTGTATTTCACGTGCCTCAGGTATGATGACCCGTCGGTTGAATGAAATATTATTTAGTTTTGTCAGTTGGGTGGAATATGTCTTCCACTCTGTGAGGATGCTGAGAGGAATAATGTCATCCCAGCCGATTTTTTCTTCCCAAAGGCGATGGAGAATCATCCTCCCCTTAATGATCACTGGCCCCAGAAATCCTAGTGGATCGAATATTTTTGATACGTCAGAAAGCATCGTCCGCTTTGTAACCTTGGATCGAGGTTGTATCGGCTGTACGGTAAAAATGATTGCATCTTTCTCGGAGTTCCAGTGTAATCCTAATGTCTTGATGGTGGGATCGTTGGAGGTTTTCAACTGGAGATTGATGTTACCTTCCGCGAGTCCCTCTAGAAGCCGTGGATCATTTGATCCCCACTGACGCAAGTTGAGTTGACCCTTTTTTAATACGCTGTTGATTCCGTCTCTTATGTTTAGAGCTTCCTCCAGTGTATCTGCCCCTGTCAGAAGATCATCCACGTATAAGTCGCGCTTAATTATTTTGGCAGCTTCAGGAAACTTCTCGGACTCATCATCTGCTAACTGATGTAAGCAGCGAATAGCGAGATACGGAGCTGAGGACAATCCAAATGTCACGGTGTTTAATTCGAAAACCCTGGGTTCACCATTCGAATCCTTCCACCACACTCGTTGATACTTCCTGTCCTCGTCACGAACCCAAAACTGGCGGTACATTTTTTCAATGTCGCCCGTCAGTACATATTGGTGAGTGAGAAAGCGAGTCAGCAGTGAAAAAATATCTTCTTGAATGGTTGGCCCGATCATCAAGGATTCGTTTAATGACACTGGGTCCCCTGCTCTTTTTGCCGAGCCATCGAAAACGACCCGCACCTTGGTGGTGAGGCTCGTGGCTTTTATGACCGCGTGGTGAGGCAGGTAGAAGCCCTTCTCCTCTGAAGGGTCTTCTCGAGATTCAGACATATGACCCAGGTCAAGATATTCTTGCATTACGGCTGAATATTGTTTCTCTAACTCTGGGTTCCTTCTGAATTTTCTCTGTAATGAATGGAAACGATTTTTTGCCATCTCTCGAGACTCACCGAGTTTCGATTTATTATTGTTGAAGGGTAAGGCTACGATGTATCTACCCGTTTCGTCGCGAGTGACATGTTCTTTAAAATGTTCTTCACAGGCTACTTCTTCGCTAGAGAGATGTTTTTCCGTATTAACATCGTCCATTTCCCAGAAATTTTTTAATTGTTGTTCAACACAAGTGAGATGATTGTTTGTTATTTGTTTCATAGACAGTGGATTCCTTGTGGAGACACTGCCACCGATTATCCATCCTAATTGAGTTTCTTGTAACAAAACATCTGTGCCGTGTGTATTATTCAATCGAATTTGCCCTTGGCATAACAATGCAAGGGTTGTGCCTGAGCTCAATAGAATGTCGAAGGGTGCTGGTTGATCGAACCTCGGATCAGCTAGTGCGAGGTGCCTGGGAATTTTCAGACTATTTCGATCGATCGGTTCACTGGGAAGTATTCCGCCTAGACTGGAAACTGTGAGGAAGTTGAGGTCTCTGGAGTATTCATTAACTCTTGACCTTATTGTTGCTTTCATCAGATGATTTGTCGTAAGATTAGGGTCAGCAACGGTCATGATAGGAATCTTCAGATTTTCCAAGGGTAAATTCAGTTGTCTTGCGAGTTTCTCTGTGATAAAATTAGAAGTCGATCCAGTGTCCAAAACTGCTCGGCATCGTATTGGTTCATTGGCATGATTGAGAATAAAAATTGATGCAGTAACAATTAAATCCTTGGAGGGAATGGTGGCCACCAGAGTAGTTGCTGCGTTGGGCTCCGAGACTGCGGTCGGTTCTAGTCATGCCGACGGCGACTTTATGGCACCCAGGTCTGCCTCGGCGAGGTGCAGAAGAGTATTGTGTTTCTTCTGGCAGGTAGCACATGTTGAGCATTTGCAGTACCGAGTTTTATGATTGGGTCTCAAGCAGTTGAGGCATAAATGAGTACTACGGGCTGCTTGAATCCGTTCGGGAACCGTCAGTGTAATGAATTTTCTACAATTCTCTAGCATGTGCTGCTCCTTACACAAGGGGCAGGATTTGTCGGCCGTTGAGGTCAAGAGAGAGTATGCCTTTTGACCGTGAGCCTTATAATTTCCATTCTTTTGTTTTTGTGCATTGGAATTTGAGGAGATGCTCGGGATTGCCCCTGTTGGAGTCATAGACGTGACTTTCACGGCTTCTTTCCTCAAGAAGTTCATCAATTCTTCATATGTGGGCATTTTATTGCCTTGTTGAGTTCTGTTCCATTCCTTGGCAGTCTCCTTATCCAATCGGTTGAGAAGCGTGTAGACCAATGGAGTATCCCAATGCTCGACCTTTTCTCCAAGTCCCTTCATGGCTAGGACCTGTGTTTGAACGTGATTAACCAGTTTTCTGATTTCTTCCGCTGAATTTTTCTTCATTACAGGTGTTTGCATCAGACGATCATAATGGTGAAGAACAAGAACGTGTTCAATGTCATATGTTGACTCGAGTAGCTTCCAGGCTGCTTTGTAATTCTCATCGGTTATCGCAAAGGCGCTAATTGTATTTGCAGCTTCTCCCGAGGTTGTGCGTTTCATAAAATCGAGACGTTGTGCATCTGTCAACGTATCACGATTGTGAATCGTTGGTATGAACCAATCTCTCCAGGGTCTCCAATTTTCCAATTTCCCATCGAATCTCTTCACTTCCATCTTTGGTAATGACAAGTAATAATCGTGATTGGCTAAATGTGGTGAACCAGCAGCTGATCGAGTTTCTCTTTGTTGACTTGTTTGAGCGTTGCTATCGCGATTTGGATCTTTGAATCGCCGAATCATTACCATTAGGTCTTCAAAATCATCTGTGATGGTTTCCGTGGCTTCTGTATGATCGATTCCAGGCTCAAGTGCCGTTAGGGCAGCTTGGATCTCAGGTAACGTCTCAAGGTCTTGTTTAATTTTAGAAAGATTTCGATCAACGTATTGGGGATCTGCGTAACTCCCCGATTTTTCCAGGTGATTTTTCAATTTGGTGATTCTGCTCTTGATTTGAGCTCGTTCACGAGTGAGAGTGGTTCGTCGCTCTCTTTGCTCTTCTAGTGTCGGAGCCATTTTGATCGAGATCGATTGATAAGGGAATAGAATAGGAGCAAAAGGAATTGACGATTCAAGTTTATGAGCTTACCTTGTTGTAATCGACGTCTCTCTGGGGTAGGTGGATGCGTAGTGGCTATCTCAGCTCCTTGTGGACTGTGGATTATGGCTTGCTCGTCGCGTAGTTGGACGTCGTGGACAACTGATGGTCTTCAGGATGCGCACTCGCGATGTATAGATAATTATGAAAATACGAGTTCACTAGGGTGTTTTAGTCCGACCGTATTACTGTCGGCGGTACACGCTGCGATATAATTGTCTTTATTTTCACTGTGGTAATTCACTTTGTTATTAATTTGAAGTTTTTTCTTTGTTTGAGTTAGACTGATTGATTCCACTTTACTGATTTTTAACCAAAAATCCGGCTCGAAGGACCATTTGTATGTACGGAGTCGTCGATGCGTTTGGCCTTATGCTATGTTGGGCCTCTTCCCTGGGGTCGTAAATCCCAGGTATACTGACTGCAGTACGTCGACACTATCCTCTGTACTTGTCATTAACGGCAAGTGACCCGAAAATGATTTTATTAGGGTGAGGTGTATTGAAGGGAATTAAAACACGATTCAAATACACTGATGATAGAATGAATATATTTAAGTTTGAATGATTAACTGTTTTGCATTGATAAATTAATAGATTACACAAATACTTGATTACACTGAAGAATTGCACAAGTAAACGAATTAAGTAATGAAATCCCGGATATAGTAAGTGTTGGGAGAGATCAAGGAGTAAGTGTCTTGTCTCTGCTGTATCGTGGAGCTAACTAACTCTATTCCTCTTCTCTTACAAGTAAGTGCGATGAAGGGGTGTGTTTTTTCCCGGAATTTTGAAGAGTGAGGGTTGTTGTAAGCAAATAGAATTGAAGAAACTATCCTGTGGGTTTTCTTATTGGTCATGTGCTAGAAAGAGATTGTGAGAGTAGAGGGGTCTACGAAGAAGCCCTAGAGGGGAATTGGGGTCCTTCTCTAGAGGCCCAAATGTGACAAAAAAACGGGTGGAGAGGAGTGGCTTTATTGCACTGAGGCCTTATTGCTCGTACGTGTCTTGAAACTCTTTTTCTGACTTAAAGGGGGAATTTCCCACATATATTTTTTCTATTTGCTTTATGGTTTAACAGGGTAAAATTTATGATTTATTTATGACTACTTGAGTTGAAAGATTTGAAGTAAACGCGTTGTAATTTTTTCCGTCGAATTTCTTTGGCTTAACTCTATGGGTTGTTTGAGACTGAACATCGAATAACCAAGCAAACTAATGCAACGTCGTTTTCTTTGCGACCACAGCTCACGAAAAACTCAATCATAGAAGTTGATATTCGTGTTCGATATGATGGCATATAACTTGAGTACACATTGTCGTAGGCCGATGAAACCGCGTGCAATAGCTTCGTCTTGTCGAACTACATGAGTGCAATGCGCGAAGTTTGCGTGCGAACAATTTGTCTTCGAGAAAAAGTCGATTATACATATGCGTTTTTACGACATCGTGGGAATCACTTTTTTTTGGCTGCACGTAGACAAAATCTGGCACCATATTCGGTTTCAGCACGTCGAATAACCAAGGAAACTGATGCAACATCGTTTTCTTTGCGTCCACAGCTAACGAAAAACTCAATCATAGAAGTTGATATTCGTGTTCGAGATGATGGCATATAACTTGAGTACACATTGTCGTAGGCCGATGAAACCGCGTGCAATAGCTTCGTCGTGTTGAACTACACGAGTGCAATGCGCGAAGTTTGCTCGCGAACAATTTGTCTTCGAGAAAAAGTCGATTATACATATGCGTTTTTACGACATCGTGGGAATCACTTTTTTTTGGCTGCACGTAGACAAAATCTGGCACCATATTCGGTTTCAGCACGTCGAATAACCAAGGAAACTGATGCAACACCGTTTTCTTTGCGACCACAGCTCACGAAAAACTCAATCATTGAAGTTGATATTCGTGTTCGAGATGATGGCATATAACTTGAGTACACATTGTCGTAGGCCGATGAAACCGCGTGCAATAGCTTCGTCTTGTCGAACTACACGAGTGCAATGCGCGAAGTTTGCGTGCGAACAATTTGTCTTCGAGAAAAAGTCGATTATACACATCCGTTTTTACGACATCATGGGAATCACTTTTTTTTGGCTGCACGTAGACAAAGTCTGGCATCATATTCGGTTTCAGCACGTCGAATAACCAAGGAAACTGATGCAACATCGTTTTCTTTGCGACCACAGCTCACGAAAAACTCAATCATAGAAGTTGATATTCGTGTTCGATATGATGGCATATAACTTGAGTACACATTGTCGTAGGCCGATGAAACCGCGTGCAATAGCTTCGTCTTGTCGAACTACACGAGTGGAATGCGCGAAGTTTGCGTGCGAACAATTTGTCTTCGAGAAAAAGTCGATTATACATGTGCGTTTTTACGACATCGTGGGAATCACTTTTTTTTGGCTGCACGTAGACAAAGTCTGGCATCATATTCGGTTTCAGCACGTCGAATAACCAAGGAAACTGATGCAACATCGTTTTCTTTGCGACCACAGCTCACGAAAAACTCAATCATAGAAGTTGATATTCGTGTTCGAGATGATGGCATATAACTTGAGTACACATTGTCGTAGGCCGATGAAACCGCGTGCAATAGCTTCGTCTTGTCGAACTACACGAGTGCAATGCGCGAAGTTTGCGTGCGAACAATTTGTCTTCGAGAAAAAGTCGATTATACACATCCGTTTTTACGACATCATGGGAATCACTTTTTTTTGGCTGCACGTAGACAAAGTCTGGCATCATATTCGGTTTCAGCACGTCGAATAACCAAGGAAACTGATGCAACATCGTTTTCTTTGCGACCACAGCTCACGAAAAACTCAATCATAGAAGTTGATATTCGTGTTCGATATGATGGCATATAACTTGAGTACACATTGTCGTAGGCCGATGACACCGCGTGCAATAGCTTCGTCTTGTCGAACTACACGAGTGCAATGCGCGAAGTTTGCGTGCGAACAATTTGTCTTCGAGAAAAAGTCGATTATACACATCCGTTTTTACGACATCATGGGAATCACTTTTTTTTGGCTGCACGTAGACAAAGTCTGGCATCATATTCGGTTTCAGCACGTCGAATAACCAAGGAAACTGATGCAACATCGTTTTCTTTGCGACCACAGCTCACGAAAAACTCAATCATAGAAGTTGATATTCGTGTTCGAGATGATGGCATATAACTTGAGTACACATTGTCGTAGGCCGATGAAACCGCGTGCAATAGCTTCGTCTTGTTGAACTACACGAGTGCAATGCGCGAAGTTTGCTCGCGAACAATTTGTCTTCGAGAAAAAGTCGATTATACATATGCGTTTTTACGACATCGTGGGAATCACTTTATTTTGGCTGCACGTAGACAAAATCTGGCACCATATTCGGTTTCAGCACGTCGAATAACCAAGGAAACTGATGCAACACCGTTTTCTTTGCGACCACAGCTCACGAAAAACTCAATCATTGAAGTTGATATTCGTGTTCGAGATGATGGCATATAACTTGAGTACACATTGTCGTAGGCCGATGAGACCGCGTGCAATAGCTTCGTCTTGTCGAACTACACGAGTGCAATGCGCGAAGTTTGCGTGCGAACAATTTGTCTTCGAGAAAAAGTCGATTATACATGTGCGTTTTTACGACATCGTGGGAATCACATTTTTTTGGCTGCACGTAGACAAAGTCTGGCATCATATTCGGTTTCAGCACGTCGAATAAACAAGGAAACTGATGCAACATCGTTTTCTTTGCGACCACAGCTCACGAAAAACTCAATCATAGAAGTTGATATTCGTGTTCGATATGATGGCATATAACTTGAGTACACATTGTCGTAGGCCGATGAAACCGCGTGCAATAGCTTCGTCTTGTCGAACTACACGAGTGCAATGCGCGAAGTTTGCGTGCGAACAATTTGTCTTCGAGAAAAAGTCGATTATACATATGCGTTTTTACGACATCGTGGGAATCACTTTTTTTTGGCTGCACGTAGACAAAATCTGGCATCATATTCGGTTTCAGCGCGACGAATAACCAAGGAAACTGATGCAACATCGTTTTCTTTGCGACCACAGCTCACGAAAAACTCAATCATAGAAGTTGATATTCGTGTTCGAGATGATGGCATATAACTTGAGTACACATTGTCGTAGGCCGATGAAACCGCGTGCAATAGCTTCGTCTTGTCGAACTACACGAGTGCAATGCGCGAAGTTTGAGTGCGAACAATTTGTCTTCGAGAAAAAGTCGATTATACACATCCGTTTTTACGACATCATGGGAATCACTTTTTTTTGGCTGCACGTAGACAAAGTCTGGCATCATATTCGGTTTCAGCACGTCGAATAACCAAGGAAACTGATGCAACATCGTTTTCTTTGCGACCACAGCTCACGAAAAACTCAATCATAGAAGTTGATATTCGTGTTCGATATGATGGCATATAACTTGAGTACACATTGTCGTAGGCCGATGAAACCGCGTGCAATAGCTTCGTCTTGTCGAACTACACGAGTGAAATGCGCGAAGTTTGCGTGCGAACAATTTGTCTTCGAGAAAAAGTCGATTATACATATGCGTTTTTACGACATCGTGGGAATCACTTTTTTTTGGCTGCACGTAGACAAAATCCGGCATCATATTCAGTTTCAGCACGACGAATAACCAAGGAAACTGATGCAACATCGTTTTCTTTGCGACCACAGCTCACGAAAAACTCAATCATAGAAGTTGATATGCGTGTTCGAGATGATGGCATATAACTTGAGTACACATTGTCGTAGGCCGATGAAACCGCGTGCAATAGCTTCGTCTTGTCGAACTACACGAGTGCAATGCGCGAAGTTTGCGTGCGAACAATTTGTCTTCGAGAAAAAGTCGATTATACACAGCCGTTTTTACGACATCGTGGGAATCACTTTTTTTTGGCTGCACGTAGACAAAATCTGGCATCATATTCGGTTTCAGCACGTCGAATAACCAAGGAAACTGATGCAACATCGTTTTCTTTGCGACCACAGCTCACGAAAAACTCAATCATTGAAGTTGATATTCGTGTTCGAGATGATGGCATATAACTTGAGTACACATTGTCGTAGGCCGATGAAACCGCGTGCAATAGCTTCGTCTTGTCGAACTACACGAGTGCAATGCGCGAAGTTTGCGTGCGAACAATTTGTCTTCGAGAAAAAGTCGATTATACATAGCGTTGTTACGACATCGTGGGAATCACTTTTTTTTGGCTGCACGTAGACAAAATCTGGCACCATATTCGGTTTCACCACGTCGAATAACCAAGGAAACTGATGCAACATCGTTTTCTTTGCGACCACAGCTCACGAAAAACTCAATCATTGGAGTTGATATTCGTGTTCGAGATGATGGCATATAACTTGAGTACACATTGTCGTAGGCCGATGAAACCGCGTGCAATAGCTTCGTCTTGTCGAACTACACGAGTGCAATGCGCGAAGTTTGCGTGCGAACAATTTGTCTTCGAGAAAAAGTCGATTATACACATCCGTTTTTACGACATCATGGGAATCACTTTTTTTTGGCTGCACGTAGACAAAGTCTGGCATCATATTCGGTTTCAGCACGTCGAATAACCAAGGAAACTGATGCAACATCGTTTTCTTTGCGACCACAGCTCACGAAAAACTCAATCATAGAAGTTGATATTCGTGTTCGATATGATGGCATATAACTTGAGTACACATTGTCGTAGGCCGATGAAACCGCGTGCAATAGCTTCGTCTTGTCGAATTACACCAGTGCAATGCGCGAAGTTTGCGTGCGAACAATTTCTCTTCGAGAAAAAGTAGATTATACATATGCGTTTTTACGACATCGTGGGAATCACTTTTTTTTGGCTGCACGTAGACAAAGTCTGGCATCATATTCGGTTTCAGCACGTCGAATAACCAAGGAAACTGATGCAACATCGTTTTCTTTGCGACCACAGCTCACGAAAAACTCAATCATAGAAGTTGATATTCGTGTTCGAGATGATGGCATATAACTTGAGTACACATTGTCGTAGGCCGATGAAACCGCGTGCAATAGCTTCGTCTTGTCGAACTACACGAGTGCAATGCGCGAAGTTTGCGTGCGAACAATTTGTCTTCGAGAAAAAGTCGATTATACACATCCGTTTTTACGACATCATGGGAATCACTTTTTTTTGGCTGCACGTAGACAAAGTCTGGCATCATATTCGGTTTCAGCACGTCGAATAACCAAGGAAACTGATGCAACATCGTTTTCTTTGCGACCACAGCTCACGAAAAACTCAATCATAGAAGTTGATATTCGTGTTCGAGATGATGGCATATAACTTGAGTACACATTGTCGTAGGCCGATGAAACCGCGTGCAATAGCTTCGTCTTGTTGAACTACACGAGTGCAATGCGCGAAGTTTGCTCGCGAACAATTTGTCTTCGAGAAAAAGTCGATTATACATATGCGTTTTTACGACATCGTGGGAATCACTTTTTTTTGGCTGCACGTAGACAAAATCTGGCACCATATTCGGTTTCAGCACGTCGAATAACCAAGGAAACTGATGCAACACCGTTTTCTTTGCGACCACAGCTCACGAAAAACTCAATCATTGAAGTTGATATTCGTGTTCGAGATGATGGCATATAACTTGAGTACACATTGTCGTAGGCCGATGAAACCGCGTGCAATAGCTTCGTCTTGTCGAACTACACGAGTGCAATGCGCGAAGTTTGCGTGCGAACAATTTGTCTTCGAGAAAAAGTCGATTATACACATCCGTTTTTACGACATCATGGGAATCACTTTTTTTTGGCTGCACGTAGACAAAGTCTGGCATCATATTCGGTTTCAGCACGTCGAATAACCAAGGAAACTGATGCAACATCGTTTTCTTTGCGACCACAGCTCACGAAAAACTCAATCATAGAAGTTGATATTCGTGTTCGATATGATGGCATATAACTTGAGTACACATTGTCGTAGGCCGATGAAACCGCGTGCAATAGCTTCGTCTTGTCGAACTACACGAGTGGAATGCGCGAAGTTTGCGTGCGAACAATTTGTCTTCGAGAAAAAGTCGATTATACATGTGCGTTTTTACGACATCGTGGGAATCACTTTTTTTTGGCTGCACGTAGACAAAGTCTGGCATCATATTCGGTTTCAGCACGTCGAATAAACAAGGAAACTGATGCAACATCGTTTTCTTTGCGACCACAGCTCACGAAAAACTCAATCATAGAAGTTGATATTCGTGTTCGATATGATGGCATATAACTTGAGTACACATTGTCGTAGGCCGATGAAACCGCGTGCAATAGCTTCGTCTTGTCGAACTACACGAGTGCAATGCGCGAAGTTTGCGTGCGAACAATTTGTCTTCGAGAAAAAGTCGATTATACATATGCGTTTTTACGACATCGTGGGAATCACTTTTTTTTGGCTGCACGTAGACAAAATCTGGCATCATATTCGGTTTCAGCACGACGAATAACCAAGGAAACTGATGCAACATCGTTTTCTTTGCGACCACAGCTCACGAAAAACTCAATCATAGAAGTTGATATTCGTGTTCAATATGATGGCATATAACTTGAGTACACATTGTCGTAGGCCGATGAAACCGCGTGCAATAGCTTCGTCTTGTCGAACTACACGAGTGCAATGCGCGAAGTTTGCGTGCGAACAATTTGTCTTCGAGAAAAAGTCGATTATACATAGCGTTGTTACGACATCGTGGGAATCACTTTTTTTTGGGTGCACGTAGACAAAATCTGGCACCATATTCGGTTTCACCACGTCGAATAACCAAGGAAACTGATGCAACATCGTTTTCTTTGCGACCACAGCTCACGAAAAACTCAATCATTGGAGTTGATATTCGTGTTCGAGATGATGGCATATAACTTGAGTACACATTGTCGTAGGCCGATGAAACCGCGTGCAATAGCTTCGTCTTGTCGAACTACACGAGTGCAATGCGCGAAGTTTGCGTGCGAACAATTTGTCTTCGAGAAAAAGTCGATTATACACATCCGTTTTTACGACATCATGGGAATCACTTTTTTTTGGCTGCACGTAGACAAAGTCTGGCATCATATTCGGTTTCAGCACGTCGAATAACCAAGGAAACTGATGCAACATCGTTTTCTTTGCGACCACAGCTCACGAAAAACTCAATCATAGAAGTTGATATTCGTGTTCGATATGATGGCATATAACTTGAGTACACATTGTCGTAGACCGATGAAACCGCGTGCAATAGCTTCGTCTTGTCGAATTACACCAGTGCAATGCGCGAAGTTTGCGTGCGAACAATTTCTCTTCGAGAAAAAGTAGATTATACATATGCGTTTTTACGACATCGTGGGAATCACTTTTTTTTGGCTGCACGTAGACAAAGTCTGGCATCATATTCGGTTTCAGCACGTCGAATAACCAAGGAAACTGATGCAACATCGTTTTCTTTGCGACCACAACTCACGAAAAACTCAATCATATAAGTTGATATTCGTGTGCAATATGATGGCATATAACTTGAGTACACATTGTCGTAGGCCGATGAAACCGCGTGCAATAGCTTCGCCTTGTCGAACTACACGAGTGCAATGCGCGAAGTTTGCGTGCGAACAATTTGTCTTCGAGAAAAAGTCGATTATACATATGCGTTTTTATGACATCGTGGGAATCACTTTTTTTTGGCTGCACGTAGACAAAATCTGGCATCATATTCGGTTTCAGCACGTCGAATAACCAGGGAAACTGATGCAACATCGTTTTCTTTGCGACCACAGCTCACGAAAAACTCAATCATAGAAGTTGATATTCGTGTTCAATATGATGGCATATAACTTGAGTACACATTGTCGTAGGCCGATGAAACCGCGTGCAATAGCTTCGTCTTGTCGAACTACACGAGTGCTATGCGCGAAGTTTGCGTGCGAACAATTTGTCTTCGATAAAAAGTCGATTATACATAGCGTTTTTACGACATCGTAAGAATCACTTTTTTTTGGCTGCACGTAGAGAAAATCTGGCACCATATTCGGTTTCAGCACGTCGAATAACCAAGCAAACTGATGCAACGTCGTTTTCTTTGCGACCACAGCTCACGAAAAACTCAATCATAGAAGTTGATATTCGTGTTCGATATGATGGCATATAACTTGAGTACACATTGTCGTAGGCCGATGAAACCGCGTGCAATAGCTTCGTCTTGTCGAACTACACGAGTGCAATGCGCGAAGTTTGCGTGCGAACAATTTGTCTTCGAGAAAAAGTCGATTATACACATCCGTTTTTACGACATCGTGGGAATCACTTTTTTTTGGCTGCACGTAGACAAAATCTGGCATCATATTCGGTTTCAGCACGTCGAATAACCAAGGAAACTGATGCAACATCGTTTTCTTTGCGACCACAGCTCACGAAAAACTCAATCATTGAAGTTGATATTCGTGTTCGAGATGATGGCATATAACTTGAGTACACATTGTCGTAGGCCGATGAAACCGCGTGCAATAGCTTCGTCTTGTCGAGCTACACGAGTGCAATGCGCGAAGTTTGCGTGCGAACAATTTGTCTTCGAGAAAAAGTCGATTATACATAGCGTTGTTACGACATCGTGGGAATCACTTTTTTTTGGCTGCACGTAGACAAAATCTGGCACCATATTCGGTTTCACCACGTCGAATAACCAAGGAAACTGATGCAACATCGTTTTCTTTGCGACCACAGCTCACGAAAAACTCAATCATTGGAGTTGATATTCGTGTTCGAGATGATGGCATATAACTTGAGTACACATTGTCGTAGGCCGATGAAACCGCGTGCAATAGCTTCGTCTTGTCGAACTACACGAGTGCAATGCGCGAAGTTTGCGTGCGAACGATTTGTCTTCGAGAAAAAGTAGATTATACATATGCGTTTTTACGACATCGTGGGAATCACTTTTTTTTGGCTGCACGTAGACAAAGTCTGGCATCATATTCGGTTTCAGCACGTCGAATAACCAAGGAAACTGATGCAACATCGTTTTCTTTGCGACCACAGCTCACGAAAAACTCAATCATAGAAGTTGATATTCGTGTGCAATATGATGGCATATAACTTGAGTACACATTGTCGTAGGCCGATGAAACCGCGTGCAATAGCTTCGCCTTGTCGAACTACACGAGTGCAATGCGCGAAGTTTGCGGGCGAACAATTTGTCTTCGAGAAAAAGTCGATTATACATATGCGTTTTTACGACATCGTGGGAATCACTTTTTTTTGGCTGCACGTAGACAAAATCTGGCATCATATTCGGTTTCAGCACGACGAATAACCAAGGAAACTGATGCAACATCGTTTTCTTTGCGACCACAGCTCACGAAAAACTCAATCATAGAAGTTGATATGCGTGTTCGAGATGATGGCATATAACTTGAGTACACATTGTCGTAGGCCGATGAAACCGCGTGCAATAGCTTCGTCTTGTCGAACTACACGAGTGCAATGCGCGAAGTTTGCGTGCGAACAATTTGTCTTCGAGAAAAAGTCGATTATACATATGCGTTTTTACGACATCGTGGGAATCACTTTTTTTTGGCTGCACGTAGACAAAATCTGGCACCATATTCGGTTTCAGCACGTCGAATAACCAAGGAAACTGATGCAACACCGTTTTCTTTGCGACCACAGCTCACGAATAACTCAATCATTGAAGTTGATATTCGTGTTCGAGATGATGGCATATAACTTGAGTACACATTGTCGTAGGCCGATGAAACCGCGTGCAATAGCTTCGTCTTGTCGAACTACACGAGTGCAATGCGCGAAGTTTGCGTGCGAACAATTTGTCTTCGAGAAAAAGTCGATTATACACATCCGTTTTTACGACATCATGGGAATCACTTTTTTTTGGCTGCACGTAGACAAAGTCTGGCATCATATTCGGTTTCAGCACGTCGAATAACCAAGGAAACTGATGCAACATCGTTTTCTTTGCGACCACAGCTCACGAAAAACTCAATCATAGAAGTTGATATTCGTGTTCGATATGATGGCATATAACTTGAGTACACATTGTCGTAGGCCGATGAAACCGCGTGCAATAGCTTCGTCTTGTCGAACTACACGAGTGCAATGCGCGAAGTTTGCGTGCGAACAATTTGTCTTCGAGAAAAAGTCGATTATACACATCCGTTTTTACGACATCGTGGGAATCACTTTTTTTTGGCTGCACGTAGACAAAATCTGGCATCATATTCGGTTTCAGCACGTCGAATAACCAAGGAAACTGATGCAACATCGTTTTCTTTGCGACCACAGCTCACGAAAAACTCAATCATTGAAGTTGATATTCGTGTTCGAGATGATGGCATATAACTTGAGTACACATTGTCGTAGGCCGATGAAACCGCGTGCAATAGCTTCGTCTTGTCGAGCTACACGAGTGCAATGCGCGAAGTTTGCGTGCGAACAATTTGTCTTCGAGAAAAAGTCGATTATACATAGCGTTGTTACGACATCGTGGGAATCACTTTTTTTTGGCTGCACGTAGACAAAATCTGGCACCATATTCGGTTTCACCACGTCGAATAACTAAGGAAACTGATGCAACATCGTTTTCTTTGCGACCACAGCTCACGAAAAACTCAATCATTGGAGTTGATATTCGTGTTCGAGATGATGGCATATAACTTGAGTACACATTGTCGTAGGCCGATGAAACCGCGTGCAATAGCTTCGTCTTGTCGAACTACACGAGTGCAATGCGCGAAGTTTGCGTGCGAACGATTTGTCTTCGAGAAAAAGTAGATTATACATATGCGTTTTTACGACATCGTGGGAATCACTTTTTTTTGGCTGCACGTAGACAAAGTCTGGCATCATATTCGGTTTCAGCACGTCGAATAACCAAGGAAACTGATGCAACATCGTTTTCTTTGCGACCACAGCTCACGAAAAACTCAATCATAGAAGTTGATATTCGTGTGCAATATGATGGCATATAACTTGAGTACACATTGTCGTAGGCCGATGAAACCGCGTGCAATAGCTTCGCCTTGTCGAACTACACGAGTGCAATGCGCGAAGTTTGCGGGCGAACAATTTGTCTTCGAGAAAAAGTCGATTATACATATGCGTTTTTACGACATCGTGGGAATCACTTTTTTTTGGCTGCACGTAGACAAAATCTGGCATCATATTCGGTTTCAGCACGACGAATAACCAAGGAAACTGATGCAACATCGTTTTCTTTGCGACCACAGCTCACGAAAAACTCAATCATAGAAGTTGATATGCGTGTTCGAGATGATGGCATATAACTTGAGTACACATTGTCGTAGGCCGATGAAACCGCGTGCAATAGCTTCGTCTTGTCGAACTACACGAGTGCAATGCGCGAAGTTTGCGTGCGAACAATTTGTCTTCGAGAAAAAGTCGATTATACATATGCGTTTTTACGACATCGTGGGAATCACTTTTTTTTGGCTGCACGTAGACAAAATCTGGCACCATATTCGGTTTCAGCACGTCGAATAACCAAGGAAACTGATGCAACACCGTTTTCTTTGCGACCACAGCTCACGAATAACTCAATCATTGAAGTTGATATTCGTGTTCGAGATGATGGCATATAACTTGAGTACACATTGTCGTAGGCCGATGAAACCGCGTGCAATAGCTTCGTCTTGTCGAACTACACGAGTGCAATGCGCGAAGTTTGCGTGCGAACAATTTGTCTTCGAGAAAAAGTCGATTATACACATCCGTTTTTACGACATCATGGGAATCACTTTTTTTTGGCTGCACGTAGACAAAGTCTGGCATCATATTCGGTTTCAGCACGTCGAATAACCAAGGAAACTGATGCAACATCGTTTTCTTTGCGACCACAGCTCACGAAAAACTCAATCATAGAAGTTGATATTCGTGTTCGATATGATGGCATATAACTTGAGTACACATTGTCGTAGGCCGATGAAACCGCGTGCGATAGCTTCGTCTTGTCGAACTACACGAGTGGAATGCGCGAAGTTTGCGTGCGAACAATTTGTCTTCGAGAAAAAGTCGATTATACATGTGCGTTTTTACGACATCGTGGGAATCACTTTTTTTTGGCTGCACGTAGACAAAGTCTGGCATCATATTCGGTTTCAGCACGTCGAATAAACAAGGAAACTGATGCAACATCGTTTTCTTTGCGAGCACAGCTCACGAAAAACTCAATCATAGAAGTTGATATTCGTGTTCGATATGATGGCATATAACTTGAGTACACATTGTCGTAGGCCGATGAAACCGCGTGCAATAGCTTCGTCTTGTCGAACTACACGAGTGCAATGCGCGAAGTTTGCGTGCGAACAATTTGTCTTCGAGAAAAAGTCGATTATACATATGCGTTTTTACGACATCGTGGGAATCACTTTTTTTTGGCTGCACGTAGACAAAATCTGGCATCATATTCGGTTTCAGCACGACGAATAACCAAGGAAACTGATGCAACATCGTTTTCTTTGCGACCACAGCTCACGAAAAACTCAATCATAGAAGTTGATATTCGTGTTCGAGATGATGGCATATAACTTGAGTACGCATTGTCGTAGGCCGATGAAACCGCGTGCAATAGCTTCGTCTTGTCGAACTACACGAGTGCAATGCGCGAAGTTTGCGTGCGAACAATTTGTCTTCGAGAAAAAGTCGATTATACACATCCGTTTTTACGACATCATGGGAATCACTTTTTTTTGGCTGCACGTAGACAAAGTCTGGCATCATATTCGGTTTCAGCACGTCGAATAACCAAGGAAACTGATGCAACATCGTTTTCTTTGCGACCACAGCTCACGAAAAACTCAATCATAGAAGTTGATATTCGTGTTCGATATGATGGCATATAACTTGAGTACACATTGTCGTAGGCCGATGAAACCGCGTGCAATAGCTTCGTCTTGTCGAACTACACGAGTGAAATGCGCGAAGTTTGCGTGCGAAAAATTTGTCTTCGAGAAAAAGTCGTTTATACATATGCGTTTTTACGACATCGTGGGAATCACTTTTTTTTGGCTGCACGTAGACAAAATCTGGCATCATATTCGGTTTCAGCACGTCGAATAACCAGGGAAACTGATGCAACATCGTTTTCTTTGCGACCACAGCTCACGAAAAACTCAATCATAGAAGTTGATATTCGTGTTCAATATGATGGCATATAACTTGAGTACACATTGTCGTAGGCCGATGAAACCGCGTGCAATAGCTTCGTCTTGTCGAACTACACGAGTGCTATGCGCGAAGTTTGCGTGCGAACAATTTGTCTTCGAGAAAAAGTCGATTATACATATGCGTTTTTACGACATCGTGGGAATCACTTTTTTTTGGCTGCACGTAGACAAAATCTGGCATCATATTCGGTTTCAGCACGACGAATAACCAAGGAAACTGATGCAACATCGTTTTCTTTGCGACCACAGCTCACGAAAAACTCAATCATAGAAGTTGATATTCGTGTTCGAGATGATGGCATATAACTTGAGTACGCATTGTCGTAGGCCGATGAAACCGCGTGCAATAGCTTCGTCTTGTCGAACTACACGAGTGCAATGCGCGAAGTTTGCGTGCGAACAATTTGTCTTCGAGAAAAAGTCGATTATACACATCCGTTTTTACGACATCATGGGAATCACTTTTTTTTGGCTGCACGTAGACAAAGTCTGGCATCATATTCGGTTTCAGCACGTCGAATAACCAAGGAAACTGATGCAACATCGTTTTCTTTGCGACCACAGCTCACGAAAAACTCAATCATAGAAGTTGATATTCGTGTTCGATATGATGGCATATAAATTGAGTACACATTGTCGTAGGCCGATGAAACCGCGTGCAATAGCTTCGTCTTGTCGAACTACACGAGTGAAATGCGCGAAGTTTGCGTGCGAAAAATTTGTCTTCGAGAAAAAGTCGATTATACATATGCGTTTTTACGACATCGTGGGAATCACTTTTTTTTGGCTGCACGTAGACAAAATCTGGCATCATATTCGGTTTCAGCACGTCGAATAACCAGGGAAACTGATGCAACATCGTTTTCTTTGCGACCACAGCTCACGAAAAACTCAATCATAGAAGTTGATATTCGTGTTCAATATGATGGCATATAACTTGAGTACACATTGTCGTAGGCCGATGAAACCGCGTGCAATAGCTTCGTCTTGTCGAACTACACGAGTGCTATGCGCGAAGTTTGCGTGCGAACAATTTGTCTTCGAGAAAAAGTCGATTATACATAGCGTTTTTACGACATCGTAAGAATCACTTTTTTTTGGCTGCACGTAGAGAAAATCTGGCACCATATTCGGTTTCAGCACGTCGAATAACCAAGCAAACTGATGCAACGTCGTTTTCTTTGCGACCACAGCTCACGAAAAACTCAATCATAGAAGTTGATATTCGTGTTCGATATGATGGCATATAACTTGAGTACACATTGTCGTAGGCCGATGAAACCGCGTGCAATAGCTTCGTCTTGTCGAACTACACGAGTGCAATGCGCGAAGTTTGCGTGCGAACAATTTGTCTTCGAGAAAAAGTCGATTATACACATCCGTTTTTACGACATCGCGGGAATCACTTTTTTTTGGCTGCACGTAGACAAAATCTGGCATCATATTCGGTTTCAGCACGTCGAATAACCAAGGAAGCTGATGCAACATCGTTTTCTTTGCGACCACAGCTCACGAAAAACTCAATCATTGAAGTTGATATTCGTGTTCGATATGATGGCATATAACTTGAGTACACATTGTCGTAGGCCGATGAAACCGCGTGCAATAGCTTCGTCTTGTCGAACTACACGAGTGCAATGCGCGAAGTTTGCGTGCGACCAATTTGTCTTCGAGAAAAAGTCGATTATACACATCCGTTTTTACGACATCATGGGAATCACTTTTTTTTGGCTGCACGTAGACAAAGTCTGGCATCATATTCGGTTTCAGCACGTCGAATAACCAAGGAAACTGATGCAACATCGTTTTCTTTGCGACCACAGCTCACGAAAAACTCAATCATAGAAGTTGATATTCGTGTTCGATATGATGGCATATAACTTGAGTACACATTGTCGTAGGCCGATGAAACCGCGTGCAATAGCTTCGTCTTGTCGAACTACACGAGTGAAATGCGCGAAGTTTGGGTGCGAAAAATTTGTCTTCGAGAAAAAGTCGATTATACATATGCGTTTTTACGACATCGTGGGAATCAATTTTTTTTGGCTGCACGTAGACAAAATCTGGCATCATATTCGGTTTCAGCACGACGAATAACCAAGGAAACTGATGCAACATCGTTTTCTTTGCGACCACAGCTCACGAAAAACTCAATCATAGAAGTTGATATGCGTGTTCGAGATGATGGCATATAACTGGAGTACACATTGTCGTAGGCCGATGAAACCGCGTGCAATAGCTTCGTCTTGTCGAACTACACGAGTGCAATGCGCGAAGTTTGCGTGCGAACAATTTGTCTTCGAGAAAAAGTCGATTATACACATCCGTTTTTACGACATCGTGGGAATCACTTTTTTTTGGCTGCATGTAGACAAAATCTGCCATCATATTCGGTTTCAGCACGTCGAATAACCAGGGAAACTGATGCAACATCGTTTTCTTTGCGACCACAGCTCACGAAAAACTCAATCATAGAAGTTGATATTCGTGTTCAATATGATGGCATATAACTTGAGTACACATTGTCGTAGGCCGATGAAACCGCGTGCAATAGCTTCGTCTTGTCGAACTACACGAGTGCTATGCGCGAAGTTTGCGTGCGAACAATTTGTCTTCGAGAAAAAGTCGATTATACATAGCGTTTTTACGACATCGTGGTAATCACTTTTTTTTGGCTGCACGTAGACAAAATCTGGCACCATATTCGGTTTCAGCACGTCGAATAACCAAGCAAACTGATGCAACGTCGTTTTCTTTGCGACCACAGCTCACGAAAAACTCAATCATAGAAGTTGATATGCGTGTTCGAGATGATGGCATATAACTTGAGTACACATTGTCGTAGGCCGATGAAACCGCGTGCAATAGCTTCGTCTTGTCGAACTACACGAGTGCAATGCGCGAAGTTTGCGTGCGAACAATTTGTCTTCGAGAAAAAGTCGATTATACACATCCGTTTTTACGACATCGTGGGAATCACTTTTTTTTGGCTGCACGTAGACAAAATCTGGCATCATATTCGGTTTCAGCACGTCGAATAACCAAGGAAACTGATGCAACATCGTTTTCTTTGCGACCACAGCTCACGAAAAACTCAATCATTGAAGTTGATATTCGTGTTCGAGATGATGGCATATAACTTGAGTACACATTGTCGTAGGCCGATGAAACCGCGTGCAATAGCTTCGTCTTGTCGAACTACACGAGTGCAATGCGCGAAGTTTGCGTGCGAACAATTTGTCTTCGAGAAAAAGTCGATTATACATAGCGTTGTTACGACATCGTGGGAATCACTTTTTTTTGGCTGCACGTAGACAAAATCTGGCACCATATTCGGTTTCACCACGTCGAATAACCAAGGAAACTGATGCAACATCGTTTTCTTTGCGACCACAGCTCACGAAAAACTCAATCATTGGAGTTGATATTCGTGTTCGAGATGATGGCATATAACTTGAGTACACATTGTCGTAGGCCGATGAAACCGCGTGCAATAGCTTCGTCTTGTCGAACTACACGAGTGCAATGCGCGAAGTTTGCGTGCGAACAATTTGTCTTCGAGAAAAAGTCGATTATACACATCCGTTTTTACGACATCATGGGAATCACTTTTTTTTGGCTGCACGTAGACAAAGTCTGGCATCATTTTCGGTTTCAGCACGTCGAATAACCAAGGAAACTGATGCAACATCGTTTTCTTTGCGACCACAGCTCACGAAAAACTCAATCATATAAGTTGATATTCGTGTGCAATATGATGGCATATAACTTGAGTACACATTGTCGTAGGCCGATGAAACCGCGTGCAATAGCTTCGCCTTGTCGAACTACACGAGTGCAATGCGCGAAGTTTGCGTGCGAACAATTTGTCTTCGAGAAAAAGTCGATTATACATATGCATTTTTACGACATCGTGGGAATCACTTTTTTTTGGCTGCACGTAGACAAAATCTGGCATCATATTCGGTTTCAGCACGTCGAATAACCAGGGAAACTGATGCAACATCGTTTTCTTTGCGACCACAGCTCACGAAAAACTCAATCATAGAAGTTGATATTCGTGTTCAATATGATGGCATATAACTTGAGTACACATTGTCGTAGGCCGATGAAACCGCGTGCAATAGCTTCGTCTTGTCGAACTACACGAGTGCTATGCGCGAAGTTTGCGTGCGAACAATTTGTCTTCGAGAAAAAGTCGATTATACATAGCGTTTTTACGACATCGTGGGAATCACTTTTTTTTGGCTGCACGTAGACAAAATCCGGCACCATATTCGGTTTCAGCACGTCGAATAACCAAGGAAACTGATGCAACATCGTTTTCTTTGCGACCACAGCTCACGAAAAACTCAATCATAGAAGTTGATATTCGTGTTCGATATGATGGCATATAACTTGAGTACACATTGTCGTAGGCCGATGAAACCGCGTGCAATAGCTTCGTCTTGTCGAACTACACGAGTGCAATGCGCGAAGTTTGCGTGCGAACAATTTGTCTTCGAGAAAAAGTCGATTATACACATCCGTTTTTACGACATCGTGGGAATCACTTTTTTTTGGCTGCACGTAGACAAAATCTGGCATCATATTCGGTTTCAGCACGTCGAATAACCAAGGAAACTGATGCAACATCGTTTTCTTTGCGACCACAGCTCACGAAAATCTCAATCATTGAAGTTGATATTCGTGTTCGAGATGATGGCATATAACTTGAGTACACATTGTCGTAGGCCGATGAAACCGCGTGCAATAGCTTCGTCTTGTCGAACTACACGAGTGCAATGCGCGAAGTTTGCGTGCGAACAATTTGTCTTCGAGAAAAAGTCGATTATACATAGCGTTGTTACGACATCGTGGGAATCACTTTTTTTTGGCTGCACGTAGACAAAATCTGGCACCATATTCGGTTTCACCACGTCGAATAACCAAGGAAATTGATGCAACATCGTTTTCTTTGCGACCACAGCTCACGAAAAACTCAATCATTGGAGTTGATATTCGTGTTCGAGATGATGGCATATAACTTGAGTACACATTGTCGTAGGCCGATGAAACCGCGTGCAATAGCTTCGTCTTGTCGAACTACACGAGTGCAATGCGCGAAGTTTGCGTGCGAACAATTTGTCTTCGAGAAAAAGTCGATTATACATATGCGTTTTTACGACATCGTGGGAATCACTTTTTTTTGGCTGCACGTAGACAAAGTCTGGCATCATATTCGGTTTCAGCACGTCGAATAACCAAGGAAACTGATGCAACATCGTTTTCTTTGCGACCACAGCTCACGAAAAACTCAATCATAGAAGTTGATATTCGTGTTCGATATGATGGCATATAACTTGAGTACACATTGTCGTAGGCCGATGAAACCGCGTGCAATAGCTTCGTCTTGTCGAACTACACGAGTGCTATGCGCGAAGTTTGCGTGCGAACAATTTGTCTTCGAGAAAAAGTCGATTATACATAGCGTTTTTACGACATCGTGGGAATCACTTTTTTTTGGCTGCACGTAGACAAAATCCGGCACCATATTCGGTTTCAGCACGTCGAATAACCAAGGAAACTGATGCAACATCGTTTTCTTTGCGACCACAGCTCACGAAAAACTCAATCATAGAAGTTGATATTCGTGTTCGATATGATGGCATATAACTTGAGTACACATTGTCGTAGGCCGATGAAACCGCGTGCAATAGCTTCGTCTTGTCGAACTACACGAGTGCAATGCGCGAAGTTTGCGTGCGAACAATTTGTCTTCGAGAAAAAGTCGATTATACACATCCGTTTTTACGACATCGTGGGAATCACTTTTTTTTGGCTGCACGTAGACAAAATCTGGCATCATATTCGGTTTCAGCACGTCGAATAACCAAGGAAACTGATGCAACATCGTTTTCTTTGCGACCACAGCTCACGAAAATCTCAATCATTGAAGTTGATATTCGTGTTCGAGATGATGGCATATAACTTGAGTACACATTGTCGTAGGCCGATGAAACCGCGTGCAATAGCTTCGTCTTGTCGAACTACACGAGTGCAATGCGCGAAGTTTGCGTGCGAACAATTTGTCTTCGAGAAAAAGTCGATTATACATAGCGTTGTTACGACATCGTGGGAATCACTTTTTTTTGGCTGCACGTAGACAAAATCTGGCACCATATTCGGTTTCACCACGTCGAATAACCAAGGAAATTGATGCAACATCGTTTTCTTTGCGACCACAGCTCACGAAAAACTCAATCATTGGAGTTGATATTCGTGTTCGAGATGATGGCATATAACTTGAGTACACATTGTCGTAGGCCGATGAAACCGCGTGCAATAGCTTCGTCTTGTCGAACTACACGAGTGCAATGCGCGAAGTTTGCGTGCGAACAATTTGTCTTCGAGAAAAAGTCGATTATACATATGCGTTTTTACGACATCGTGGGAATCACTTTTTTTTGGCTGCACGTAGACAAAGTCTGGCATCATATTCGGTTTCAGCACGTCGAATAACCAAGGAAACTGATGCAACATCGTTTTCTTTGCGACCACAGCTCACGAAAAACTCAATCATAGAAGTTGATATTCGTGTTCGATATGATGGCATATAACTTGAGTACACATTGTCGTAGGCCGATGAAACCGCGTGCAATAGCTTCGTCTTGTCGAACTACACGAGTGCAATGCGCGAAGTTTGCGTGCGAACAATTTGTCTTCGAGAAAAAGTCGATTATACACATCCGTTTTTACGACATCGTGGGAATCACTTTTTTTTGGCTGCACGTAGACAAAATCTGGCATCATATTCGGTTTCAGCACGTCGAATAACCACGGAAACTGGTGCAACATCGTTTTCTTTGCGACCACAGCTCACGAAAAACTCAATCATAGAAGTTGATATTCGTGTTCGATATGATGGCATATAACTTGAGTACACATTGTCGTAGGCCGATGAAACCGCATGCAATAGCTTCGTCTTGTCGAACTACACGAGTGCAATGCGCGAAGTTTGCCTGCGAACACTTTGTCTTCGAGAAAAAGTCGATTATACACATCCGTTTTTACGACATCGTGGGAATCACTTTTTTTTGGCTGCACGTAGACAAAATCGGGCATCATATTCGGTTTCAGCACGTCGAATAACCAGGGAAACTGGTGCAACATCGTTTTCTTTGCGACCACAGCTCACGAAAAACTCAATCATAGAAGTTGATATTCGTGTTCAATATGATGGCATATAACTTGAGTATACATTGTCGTAGGCCGATGAAACCGCGTGCAATAGCTTCGTCTTGTCGAACTACACGAGTGCAATGCGCGAAGTTTGCGTGCGAACAATTTGTCTTCGAGAAAAAGTAGACTATACATATGCGTTTTTACGACATCGTGGGAATCACTTTTTTTTGGCTGCACGTAGACAAAGTCTGGCATCATATTCGGTTTCAGCACGTCGAATAACCAAGGAAACTGATGCAACATCGTTTTCTTTGCGACCACAGCTCACGAAAAACTCAATCATAGAAGTTGATATTCGTGTTCGATATGATGGCATATAACTTGAGTACACATTGTCGTAGGCCGATGGAACCGCGTGCAATAGCTTCGTCTTGTCGAACTACACGAGTGCAATGCGCGAAGTTTGCGTGCGAACAATTTGTCTTCGAGAAAAAGTCGATTATACACATCCGTTTTTACGACATCGTGGGAATCACTTTTTTTTGGCTGCACGTAGACAAAATCTGGCATCATATTCGGTTTCAGCACGTCGAATAACCAGGGAAACTGGTGCACCATCGTTTTCTTTGCGACCACAGCTCACGAAAATCTCAATCATTGAAGTTGATATTCGTGTTCGAGATGATGGCATATAACTTGAGTACACATTGTCGTAGGCCGATGAAACCGCATGCAATAGCTTCGTCTTGTCGAACTACACGAGTGCAATGCGCGAAGTTTGCGTGCGAACAATTTGTCTTCGAGAAAAAGTCGATTATACATATGCGTTTTTACGACATCGTCGGAATCACTTTTTTTTGGCTGCACGTAGACAAAGTCTGGCATCATATTCGGTTTCAGCACGTCGAATAACCAAGGAAACTGATGCAACATCGTTTTCTTTGCGACCACAGCTCACGAAAAACTCAATCATAGAAGTTGATATTCGTGTTCGATATGATGGCATATAACTTGAGTACACATTGTCGTAGGCCGATGAAACCGCGTGCAATAGCTTCGTCTTGTCGAACTACACGAGTGCAATGCGCGAAGTTTGCGTGCGAACAATTTGTCTTCGAGAAAAAGTCGATTATACATATGCGTTTTTACGACATCGTGGGAATCATTTTTTTTTGGCTGCACGTAGACAAAGTCTGGCATCATATTCGGTTTCAGCACGTCGAATAACCAAGGAAACTGATGCAACATCGTTTTCTTTGCGACCACAGCTCACGAAAAACTCAATCATAGAAGTTGATATTCGTGTTCGATATGATGGCATATAACTTGAGTACACATTGTCGTAGGCCGATGAAACCGCGTGCAATAGCTTCGTCTTGTCGAACTACACGAGTGCAATGCGCGAAGTTTGCGTGCGAACAATTTGTCTTCGAGAAAAAGTCGATTATACACATCCGTTTTTACGACATCGTGGGAATCACTTTTTTTTGGCTGCACGTAGACAAAATCGGGCATCATATTCGGTTTCAGCACGTCGAATAACCAGGGAAACTGGTGCAACATCGTTTTCTTTGCGACCACAGCTCACGAAAAACTCAATCATAGAAGTTGATATTCGTGTTCAATATGATGGCATATAACTTGAGTATACATTGTCGTAGGCCGATGAAACCGCGTGCAATAGCTTCGTCTTGTCGAACTACACGAGTGCAATGCGCGAAGTTTGCGTGCGAACAATTTGTCTTCGAGAAAAAGTAGATTATACATATGCGTTTTTACGACATCGTGGGAATCACTTTTTTTTGGCTGCACGTAGACAAAGTCTGGCATCATATTCGGTTTCAGCACGTCGAATAACCAAGGAAACTGATGCAACATCGTTTTCTTTGCGACCACAGCTCACGAAAAACTCAATCATAGAAGTTGATATTCGTGTGCAATATGATGGCATATAACTTGAGTACACATTGTCGTAGGCCGATGAAACCGCGTGCAATAGCTTCGTCTTGTCGAACTACACGAGTGCAATGCGCGAAGTTTGCGTGCGAACAATTTGTCTTCGAGAAAAAGTAGATTATACATATGCGTTTTTACGACATCGTGGGAATCACTTTTTTTTGGCTGCACGTAGACAAAATCTGGCATCATATTCGGTTTCAGCACGTCGAATAACCAAGGAAACTGATGCAACATCGTTTTCTTTGCGACCACAGCTCACGAAAAACTCAATCATTGAAGTTGATATTCGTGTTCGAGATGATGGCATATAACTTGAGTACACATTGTCGTAGGCCGATGAAACCGCGTGCAACAGCTTCGTCTTGTCGAACTACACGAGTGCAATGCGCGAAGTTTGCGTGCGAACAATTTGTCTTCGAGAAAAAGTCGATTATACATAGCGTTGTTACGACATCGTGGGAATCACTTTTTTTTGGCTGCACGTAGACAAAATCTGGCACCATATTCGGTTTCACCACGTCGAATAACCAAGGAAACTGATGCAACATCGTTTTCTTTGCGACCACAGCTCACGAAAAACTCAATCATTGGAGTTGATATTCGTGTTCGAGATGATGGCATATAACTTGAGTACACATTGTCGTAGGCCGATGAAACCGCGTGCAATAGCTTCGTCTTGTCGAACTACACGAGTGCAATGCGCGAAGTTTGCGTGCGAACAATTTGTCTTCGAGAAAAAGTCGATTATACATATGCGTTTTTACGACATCGTGGGAATCACTTTTTTTTGGCTGCACGTAGACAAAGTCTGGCATCATATTCGGTTTCAGCACGTCGAATAACCAAGGAAACTGATGCAACATCGTTTTCTTTGCGACCACAGCTCACGAAAAACTCAATCATAGAAGTTGATATTCGTGTTCGATATGATGGCATATAACTTGAGTACACATTGTCGTAGGCCGATGAAACCGCGTGCAATAGCTTCGTCTTGTCGAACTACACGAGTGCAATGCGCGAAGTTTGCGTGCGAACAATTTGTCTTCGAGAAAAAGTCGATTATACACATCCGTTTTTACGACATCGTGGGAATCACTTTTTTTTGGCTGCACGTAGACAAAATCTGGCATCATATTCGGTTTCAGCACGTCGAATAATCAGGGAAACTGGTGCAACATCGTTTTCTTTGCGACCACAGCTCACGAAAAACTCAATCATAGAAGTTGATATTCGTGTTCGATATGATGGCATATAACTTGAGTACACATTGTCGTAGGCCGATGAAACCGCATGCAATAGCTTCGTCTTGTCGAACTACACGAGTGCAATGCGCGAAGTTTGCGTGCGAACAATTTGTCTTCGAGAAAAAGTAGATTATACATATGCGTTTTTACGACATCGTGGGAATCACTTTTTTTTGGCTGCACGTAGACAAAGTCTGGCATCATATTCGGTTTCAGCACGTCGAATAACCAAGGAAACTGATGCAACATCGGTTTCTTTGCGACCACAGCTCACGAAAAACTCAATCATAGAAGTTGATATTCGTGTGCAATATGATGGCATATAACTTGAGTACACATTGTCGTAGGCCGATGAAACCGCGTGCAATAGCTTCGTCTTGTCGAACTACACGAGTGCAATGCGCGAAGTTTGCGTGCGAACAATTTGTCTTCGAGAAAAAGTCGATTATACATATGCGTTTTTACGACATCGTGGGAATCACTTTTTTTTGGCTGCACGTAGACAAAATCTGGCATCATATTCGGTTTCAGCACGTCGAATAACCAAGGAAACTGATGCAACATCGTTTTCTTTGCGACCACAGCTCACGAAAAACTCAATCATTGGAGTTGATATTCGTGTTCGAGATGATGGCATATAACTTGAGTACACATTGTCGTAGGCCGATGAAACCGCGTGCAATAGCTTCGTCTTGTCGAACTACACGAGTGCAATGCGCGAAGTTTGCGTGCGAACGATTTGTCTTCGAGAAAAAGTAGATTATACATATGCGTTTTTACGACATCGTGGGAATCACTTTTTTTTGGCTGCACGTAGACAAAGTCTGGCATCATATTCGGTTTCAGCACGTCGAATAGCCAAGGAAACTGATGCAACATCGTTTTCTTTGCGACCACAGCTCACGAAAAACTCAATCATAGAAGTTCATATTCGTGTTCGATATGATGGCATATAACTTGAGTACACATTGTCGTAGGCCGATGAAACCGCGTGCAATAGCTTCGTCTTGTCGAACTACACGAGTGCAATGCGCGAAGTTTGCGTGCGAACAATTTGTCTTCGAGAAAAAGTCGATTATACATAGCGTTGTTACGACATCGTGGGAATCACTTTTTTTTGGCTGCACGTAGACAAAATCTGGCACCATATTCGGTTTCACCACGTCGAATAACCAAGGAAACTGATGCAACATCGTTTTCTTTGCGACCACAGCTCACGAAAAACTCAATCATTGGAGTTGATATTCGTGTTCGAGATGATGGCATATAACTTGAGTACACATTGTCGTAGGCCGATGAAACCGCGTGCAATAGCTTCGTCTTGTCGAACTACACGAGTGCAATGCGCGAAGTTTGCGTGCGAACAATTTGTCTTCGAGAAAAAGTCGATTATACATATGCGTTTTTAGGACATCGTGGGAATCACTTTTTTTTGGCTGCACGTAGACAAAGTCTGGCATCATATTCGGTTTCAGCACGTCGAATAGCCAAGGAAACTGATGCAACATCGTTTTCTTTGCGACCACAGCTCACGAAAAACTCAATCATAGAAGTTGATATTCGTGTTCGATATGATGGCATATAACTTGAGTACACATTGTCGTAGGCCGATGAAACCGCGTGCAATAGCTTCGTCTTGTCGAACTACACGAGTGCAATGCGCGAAGTTTGCGTGCGAACAATTTGTCTTCGAGAAAAAGTCGATTATACACATCCGTTTTTACGACATCGTGGGAATCACTTTTTTTTGGCTGCACGTAGACAAAATCTGGCATCATATTCGGTTTCAGCACGTCGAATAACCAAGGAAACTGATGCAACATCGTTTTCTTTGCGACCACAGCTCACGAAAAACTCAATCATAGAAGTTGATATTCGTGTGCAATATGATGGCATATAACTTGAGTACACATTGTCGTAGGCCGATGAAACCGCGTGCAATAGCTTCGTCTTGTCGAACTACACGAGTGCAATGCGCGAAGTTTGCGTGCGAACAATTTGTCTTCGAGAAAAAGTCGATTATACATATGCGTTTTTACGACATCGTGGGAATCACTTTTTTTTGGCTGCACGTAGAGAAAATCTGGCACCATATTCGGTTTCAGCACGTCGAATAACCAAGCAAACTGATGCAACGTCGTTTTCTTTGCGACCACAGCTCACGAAAAACTCAATCATAGAAGTTGATATTCGTGTTCGATATGATGGCATATAACTTGAGTACACATTGTCGTAGGCCGATGAAACCGCGTGCAATAGCTTCGTCTTGTCGAACTACACGAGTGCAATGCGCGAAGTTTGCGTGCGAACAATTTGTCTTCGAGAAAAAGTCGATTATACACATCCGTTTTTACGACATCGTGGGAATCACTTTTTTTTGGCTGCACGTAGACAAAATCTGGCATCATATTCGGTTTCAGCACGTCGAATAACCAAGGAAGCTGATGCAACATCGTTTTCTTTGCGACCACAGCTCACGAAAAACTCAATCATTGAAGTTGATATTCGTGTTCGATATGATGGCATATAACTTGAGTACACATTGTCGTAGGCCGATGAAACCGCGTGCAATAGCTTCGTCTTGTCGAACTACACGAGTGCAATGCGCGAAGTTTGCGTGCGACCAATTTGTCTTCGAGAAAAAGTCGATTATACACATCCGTTTTTACGACATCGTGGGAATCACTTTTTTTTGGCTGCACGTAGACAAAATCTGGCATCATATTCGATTTCAGGACGTCCAATAACCAGGGAAACTGATGCAACATCGTTTTCTTTGCGACCACAGCTCACGAAAAACTCAATCATAGAAGTTGATATTCGTGTTCAATATGATGGCATATAACTTGAGTACACATTGTCGTAGGCCGATGAAACCGCGTGCAATAGCTTCGTCTTGTCGAACTACACGAGTGCAATGCGCGAAGTTTGCGTGCGAACAATTTGTCTTCGAGAAAAAGTCGATTATACACATCCGTTTTTACGACATCGTGGGAATCACTTTTTTTTGGCTGCACGTAGACAAAATCTGGCATCATATTCGGTTTCAGCACGTCGAATAACCAAGGAAACTGATGCAACATCGTTTTCTTTGCGACCACAGCTCACGAAAATCTCAATCATTGAAGTTGATATTCGTGTTCGAGATGATGGCATATAACTTGAGTACACATTGTCGTAGGCCGATGAAACCGCGTGCAATAGCTTCGTCTTGTCGAACTACACGAGTGCAATGCGCGAAGTTTGCGTGCGAACAATTTGTCTTCGAGAAAAAGTCGATTATACATAGCGTTGTTACGACATCGTGGGAATCACTTTTTTTTGGCTGCACGTAGACAAAATCTGGCACCATATTCGGTTTCACCACGTCGAATAACCAAGGAAATTGATGCAACATCGTTTTCTTTGCGACCACAGCTCACGAAAAACTCAATCATTGGAGTTGATATTCGTGTTCGAGATGATGGCATATAACTTGAGTACACATTGTCGTAGGCCGATGAAACCGCGTGCAATAGCTTCGTCTTGTCGAACTACACGAGTGCAATGCGCGAAGTTTGCGTGCGAACAATTTGTCTTCGAGAAAAAGTCGATTATACATATGCGTTTTTACGACATCGTGGGAATCACTTTTTTTTGGCTGCACGTAGACAAAGTCTGGCATCATATTCGGTTTCAGCACGTCGAATAACCAAGGAAACTGATGCAACATCGTTTTCTTTGCGACCACAGCTCACGAAAAACTCAATCATAGAAGTTGATATTCGTGTTCGATATGATGGCATATAACTTGAGTACACATTGTCGTAGGCCGATGAAACCGCGTGCAATAGCTTCGTCTTGTCGAACTACACGAGTGCAATGCGCGAAGTTTGCGTGCGAACAATTTGTCTTCGAGAAAAAGTCGATTATACACATCCGTTTTTACGACATCGTGGGAATCACTTTTTTTTGGCTGCACGTAGACAAAATCTGGCATCATATTCGGTTTCAGCACGTCGAATAACCACGGAAACTGGTGCAACATCGTTTTCTTTGCGACCACAGCTCACGAAAAACTCAATCATAGAAGTTGATATTCGTGTTCGATATGATGGCATATAACTTGAGTACACATTGTCGTAGGCCGATGAAACCGCATGCAATAGCTTCGTCTTGTCGAACTACACGAGTGCAATGCGCGAAGTTTGCCTGCGAACACTTTGTCTTCGAGAAAAAGTCGATTATACACATCCGTTTTTACGACATCGTGGGAATCACTTTTTTTTGGCTGCACGTAGACAAAATCGGGCATCATATTCGGTTTCAGCACGTCGAATAACCAGGGAAACTGGTGCAACATCGTTTTCTTTGCGACCACAGCTCACGAAAAACTCAATCATAGAAGTTGATATTCGTGTTCAATATGATGGCATATAACTTGAGTATACATTGTCGTAGGCCGATGAAACCGCGTGCAATAGCTTCGTCTTGTCGAACTACACGAGTGCAATGCGCGAAGTTTGCGTGCGAACAATTTGTCTTCGAGAAAAAGTAGACTATACATATGCGTTTTTACGACATCGTGGGAATCACTTTTTTTTGGCTGCACGTAGACAAAGTCTGGCATCATATTCGGTTTCAGCACGTCGAATAACCAAGGAAACTGATGCAACATCGTTTTCTTTGCGACCACAGCTCACGAAAAACTCAATCATAGAAGTTGATATTCGTGTTCGATATGATGGCATATAACTTGAGTACACATTGTCGTAGGCCGATGGAACCGCGTGCAATAGCTTCGTCTTGTCGAACTACACGAGTGCAATGCGCGAAGTTTGCGTGCGAACAATTTGTCTTCGAGAAAAAGTCGATTATACACATCCGTTTTTACGACATCGTGGGAATCACTTTTTTTTGGCTGCACGTAGACAAAATCTGGCATCATATTCGGTTTCAGCACGTCGAATAACCAGGGAAACTGGTGCACCATCGTTTTCTTTGCGACCACAGCTCACGAAAAACTCAATCATAGAAGTTGATATTCGTGTTCGATATGATGGCATATAACTTGAGTACACATTGTCGTAGGCCGATGAAACCGCATGCAATAGCTTCGTCTTGTCGAACTACACGAGTGCAATGCGCGAAGTTTGCGTGCGAACAATTTGTCTTCGAGAAAAAGTCGATTATACATATGCGTTTTTACGACATCGTCGGAATCACTTTTTTTTGGCTGCACGTAGACAAAGTCTGGCATCATATTCGGTTTCAGCACGTCGAATAACCAAGGAAACTGATGCAACATCGTTTTCTTTGCGACCACAGCTCACGAAAAACTCAATCATAGAAGTTGATATTCGTGTTCGATATGATGGCATATAACTTGAGTACACATTGTCGTAGGCCGATGAAACCGCGTGCAATAGCTTCGTCTTGTCGAACTACACGAGTGCAATGCGCGAAGTTTGCGTGCGAACAATTTGTCTTCGAGAAAAAGTCGATTATACACATCCGTTTTTACGACATCGTGGGAATCACTTTTTTTTGGCTGCACGTAGACAAAATCGGGCATCATATTCGGTTTCAGCACGTCGAATAACCAGGGAAACTGGTGCAACATCGTTTTCTTTGCGACCACAGCTCACGAAAAACTCAATCATAGAAGTTGATATTCGTGTTCAATATGATGGCATATAACTTGAGTATACATTGTCGTAGGCCGATGAAACCGCGTGCAATAGCTTCGTCTTGTCGAACTACACGAGTGCAATGCGCGAAGTTTGCGTGCGAACAATTTGTCTTCGAGAAAAAGTAGATTATACATATGCGTTTTTACGACATCGTGGGAATCACTTTTTTTTGGCTGCACGTAGACAAAGTCTGGCATCATATTCGGTTTCAGCACGTCGAATAACCAAGGAAACTGATGCAACATCGTTTTCTTTGCGACCACAGCTCACGAAAAACTCAATCATAGAAGTTGATATTCGTGTGCAATATGATGGCATATAACTTGAGTACACATTGTCGTAGGCCGATGAAACCGCGTGCAATAGCTTCGTCTTGTCGAACTACACGAGTGCAATGCGCGAAGTTTGCGTGCGAACAATTTGTCTTCGAGAAAAAGTCGATTATACATATGCGTTTTTACGACATCGTGGGAATCACTTTTTTTTGGCTGCACGTAGACAAAATCTGGCATCATATTCGGTTTCAGCACGTCGAATAACCAAGGAAACTGATGCAACATCGTTTTCTTTGCGACCACAGCTCACGAAAAACTCAATCATTGAAGTTGATATTCGTGTTCGAGATGATGGCATATAACTTGAGTACACATTGTCGTAGGCCGATGAAACCGCGTGCAATAGCTTCGTCTTGTCGAACTACACGAGTGCAATGCGCGAAGTTTGCGTGCGAACAATTTGTCTTCGAGAAAAAGTCGATTATACATAGCGTTGTTACGACATCGTGGGAATCACTTTTTTTTGGCTGCACGTAGACAAAATCTGGCACCATATTCGGTTTCACCACGTCGAATAACCAAGGAAACTGATGCAACATCGTTTTCTTTGCGACCACAGCTCACGAAAAACTCAATCATTGGAGTTGATATTCGTGTTCGAGATGATGGCATATAACTTGAGTACACATTGTCGTAGGCCGATGAAACCGCGTGCAATAGCTTCGTCTTGTCGAACTACACGAGTGCAATGCGCGAAGTTTGCGTGCGAACAATTTGTCTTCGAGAAAAAGTCGATTATACACATCCGTTTTTACGACATCGTGGGAATCACTTTTTTTTGGCTGCACGTAGACAAAATCGGGCATCATATTCGGTTTCAGCACGTCGAATAACCAGGGAAACTGGTGCAACATCGTTTTCTTTGCGACCACAGCTCACGAAAAACTCAATCATAGAAGCTGATATTCGTGTTCAATATGATGGCATATAACTTGAGTATACATTGTCGTAGGCCGATGAAACCGCGTGCAATAGCTTCGTCTTGTCGAACTACACGAGTGCAATGCGCGAAGTTTGCGTGCGAACAATTTGTCTTCGAGAAAAAGTAGATTATACATATGCGTTTTTACGACATCGTGGGAATCACTTTTTTTTGGCTGCACGTAGACAAAGTCTGGCATCATATTCGGTTTCAGCACGTCGAATAACCAAGGAAACTGATGCAACATCGTTTTCTTTGCGACCACAGCTCACGAAAAACTCAATCATAGAAGTTGATATTCGTGTGCAATATGATGGCATATAACTTGAGTACACATTGTCGTAGGCCGATGAAACCGCGTGCAATAGCTTCGTCTTGTCGAACTACACGAGTGCAATGCGCGAAGTTTGCGTGCGAACAATTTGTCTTCGAGAAAAAGTAGATTATACATATGCGTTTTTACGACATCGTGGGAATCACTTTTTTTTGGCTGCACGTAGACAAAATCTGGCATCATATTCGGTTTCAGCACGTCGAATAACCAAGGAAACTGATGCAACATCGTTTTCTTTGCGACCACAGCTCACGAAAAACTCAATCATTGAAGTTGATATTCGTGTTCGAGATGATGGCATATAACTTGAGTACACATTGTCGTAGGCCGATGAAACCGCGTGCAATAGCTTCGTCTTGTCGAACTACACGAGTGCAATGCGCGAAGTTTGCGTGCGAACAATTTGTCTTCGAGAAAAAGTCGATTATACATAGCGTTGTTACGACATCGTGGGAATCACTTTTTTTTGGCTGCACGTAGACAAAATCTGGCACCATATTCGGTTTCACCACGTCGAATAACCAAGGAAACTGATGCAACATCGTTTTCTTTGCGACCACAGCTCACGAAAAACTCAATCATTGGAGTTGATATTCGTGTTCGAGATGATGGCATATAACTTGAGTACACATTGTCGTAGGCCGATGAAACCGCGTGCAATAGCTTCGTCTTGTCGAACTACACGAGTGCAATGCGCGAAGTTTGCGTGCGAACAATTTGTCTTCGAGAAAAAGTCGATTATACATATGCGTTTTTACGACATCGTGGGAATCATTTTTTTTTGGCTGCACGTAGACAAAGTCTGGCATCATATTCGGTTTCAGCACGTCGAATAACCAAGGAAACTGATGCAACATCGTTTTCTTTGCGACCACAGCTCACGAAAAACTCAATCATAGAAGTTGATATTCGTGTTCGATATGATGGCATATAACTTGAGTACACATTGTCGTAGGCCGATGAAACCGCGTGCAATAGCTTCGTCTTGTCGAACTACACGAGTGCAATGCGCGAAGTTTGCGTGCGAACAATTTGTCTTCGAGAAAAAGTCGATTATACACATCCGTTTTTACGACATCGTGGGAATCACTTTTTTTTGGCTGCACGTAGACAAAATCGGGCATCATATTCGGTTTCAGCACGTCGAATAACCAGGGAAACTGGTGCAACATCGTTTTCGTTGCGACCACAGCTCACGAAAAACTCAATCATAGAAGTTGATATTCGTGTTCAATATGATGGCATATAACTTGAGTATACATTGTCGTAGGCCGATGAAACCGCGTGCAATAGCTTCGTCTTGTCGAACTACACGAGTGCAATGCGCGAAGTTTGCTTGCGAACAATTTGTCTTCGAGAAAAAGTAGATTATACATATGCGTTTTTACGACATCGTGGGAATCACTTTTTTTTGGCTGCACGTAGACAAAGTCTGGCATCATATTCGGTTTCAGCACGTCGAATAACCAAGGAAACTGATGCAACATCGTTTTCTTTGCGACCACAGCTCACGAAAAACTCAATCATAGAAGTTGATATTCGTGTGCAATATGATGGCATATAACTTGAGTACACATTGTCGTAGGCCGATGAAACCGCGTGCAATAGCTTCGTCTTGTCGAACTACACGAGTGCAATGCGCGAAGTTTGCGTGCGAACAATTTGTCTTCGAGAAAAAGTAGATTATACATATGCGTTTTTACGACATCGTGGGAATCACTTTTTTTTGGCTGCACGTAGACAAAATCTGGCATCATATTCGGTTTCAGCACGTCGAATAACCAAGGAAACTGATGCAACATCGTTTTCTTTGCGACCACAGCTCACGAAAAACTCAATCATTGAAGTTGATATTCGTGTTCGAGATGATGGCATATAACTTGAGTACACATTGTCGTAGGCCGATGAAACCGCGTGCAACAGCTTCGTCTTGTCGAACTACACGAGTGCAATGCGCGAAGTTTGCGTGCGAACAATTTGTCTTCGAGAAAAAGTCGATTATACATAGCGTTGTTACGACATCGTGGGAATCACTTTTTTTTGGCTGCACGTAGACAAAATCTGGCACCATATTCGGTTTCACCACGTCGAATAACCAAGGAAACTGATGCAACATCGTTTTCTTTGCGACCACAGCTCACGAAAAACTCAATCATTGGAGTTGATATTCGTGTTCGAGATGATGGCATATAACTTGAGTACACATTGTCGTAGGCCGATGAAACCGCGTGCAATAGCTTCGTCTTGTCGAACTACACGAGTGCAATGCGCGAAGTTTGCGTGCGAACAATTTGTCTTCGAGAAAAAGTCGATTATACATATGCGTTTTTACGACATCGTGGGAATCACTTTTTTTTGGCTGCACGTAGACAAAGTCTGGCATCATATTCGGTTTCAGCACGTCGAATAACCAAGGAAACTGATGCAACATCGTTTTCTTTGCGACCACAGCTCACGAAAAACTCAATCATAGAAGTTGATATTCGTGTTCGATATGATGGCATATAACTTGAGTACACATTGTCGTAGGCCGATGAAACCGCGTGCAATAGCTTCGTCTTGTCGAACTACACGAGTGCAATGCGCGAAGTTTGCGTGCGAACAATTTGTCTTCGAGAAAAAGTCGATTATACACATCCGTTTTTACGACATCGTGGGAATCACTTTTTTTTGGCTGCACGTAGACAAAATCTGGCATCATATTCGGTTTCAGCACGTCGAATAATCAGGGAAACTGGTGCAACATCGTTTTCTTTGCGACCACAGCTCACGAAAAACTCAATCATAGAAGTTGATATTCGTGTTCGATATGATGGCATATAACTTGAGTACACATTGTCGTAGGCCGATGAAACCGCATGCAATAGCTTCGTCTTGTCGAACTACACGAGTGCAATGCGCGAAGTTTGCGTGCGAACAATTTGTCTTCGAGAAAAAGTAGATTATACATATGCGTTTTTACGACATCGTGGGAATCACTTTTTTTTGGCTGCACGTAGACAAAGTCTGGCATCATATTCGGTTTCAGCACGTCGAATAACCAAGGAAACTGATGCAACATCGTTTTCTTTGCGACCACAGCTCACGAAAAACTCAATCATAGAAGTTGATATTCGTGTGCAATATGATGGCATATAACTTGAGTACACATTGTCGTAGGCCGATGAAACCGCGTGCAATAGCTTCGTCTTGTCGAACTACACGAGTGCAATGCGCGAAGTTTGCGTGCGAACAATTTGTCTTCGAGAAAAAGTCGATTATACATATGCGTTTTTACGACATCGTGGGAATCACTTTTTTTTGGCTGCACGTAGACAAAGTCTGGCATCATATTCGGTTTCAGCACGTCGAATAACCAAGGAAACTGATGCAACATCGTTTTCTTTGCGACCACAGCTCACGAAAAACTCAATCATAGAAGTTGATATTCGTGTTCGATATGATGGCATATAACTTGAGTACACATTGTCGTAGGCCGATGAAACCGCGTGCAATAGCTTCGTCTTGTCGAACTACACGAGTGCAATGCGCGAAGTTTGCGTGCGAACAATTTGTCTTCGAGAAAAAGTCGATTATACACATCCGTTTTTACGACATCGTGGGAATCACTTTTTTTTGGCTGCACGTAGACAAAATCTGGCATCATATTCGGTTTCAGCACGTCGAATAATCAGGGAAACTGGTGCAACATCGTTTTCTTTGCGACCACAGCTCACGAAAAACTCAATCATAGAAGTTGATATTCGTGTTCGATATGATGGCATATAACTTGAGTACACATTGTCGTAGGCCGATGAAACCGCATGCAATAGCTTCGTCTTGTCGAACTACACGAGTGCAATGCGCGAAGTTTGCGTGCGAACAATTTGTCTTCGAGAAAAAGTAGATTATACATATGCGTTTTTACGACATCGTGGGAATCACTTTTTTTTGGCTGCACGTAGACAAAGTCTGGCATCATATTCGGTTTCAGCACGTCGAATAACCAAGGAAACTGATGCAACATCGTTTTCTTTGCGACCACAGCTCACGAAAAACTCAATCATTGGAGTTGATATTCGTGTTCGAGATGATGGCATATAACTTGAGTACACATTGTCGTAGGCCGATGAAACCGCGTGCAATAGCTTCGTCTTGTCGAACTACACGAGTGCAATGCGCGAAGTTTGCGTGCGAACAATTTGTCTTCGAGAAAAAGTAGATTATACATATGCGTTTTTACGACATCGTGGGAATCACTTTTTTTTGGCTGCACGTAGACAAAGTCTGGCATCATATTCGGTTTCAGCACGTCGAATAACCAAGGAAACTGATGCAACATCGTTTTCTTTGCGACCACAGCTCACGAAAAACTCAATCATAGAAGTTCATATTCGTGTTCGATATGATGGCATATAACTTGAGTACACATTGTCGTAGGCCGATGAAACCGCGTGCAATAGCTTCGTCTTGTCGAACTACACGAGTGCAATGCGCGAAGTTTGCGTGCGAACAATTTGTCTTCGAGAAAAAGTCGATTATACATAGCGTTGTTACGACATCGTGGGAATCACTTTTTTTTGGCTGCACGTAGACAAAATCTGGCACCATATTCGGTTTCACCACGTCGAATAACCAAGGAAACTGATGCAACATCGTTTTCTTTGCGACCACAGCTCACGAAAAACTCAATCATTGGAGTTGATATTCGTGTTCGAGATGATGGCATATAACTTGAGTACACATTGTCGTAGGCCGATGAAACCGCGTGCAATAGCTTCGTCTTGTCGAACTACGCGAGTGCAATGCGCGAAGTTTGCGTGCGAACAATTTGTCTTCGAGAAAAAGTCGATTATACATATGCGTTTTTACGACATCGTGGGAATCACTTTTTTTTGGCTGCACGTAGACAAAGTCTGGCATCATATTCGGTTTCAGCACGTCGAATAACCAAGGAAACTGATGCAACATCGTTTTCTTTGCGACCACAGCTCACGAAAAACTCAATCATAGAAGTTGATATTCGTGTTCGATATGATGGCATATACCTTGAGTACACATTGTCGTAGGCCGATGAAACCGCGTGCAATAGCTTCGTCTTGTCGAACTACACGAGTGCAATGCGCAAAGTTTGCGTGCGAACAATTTGTCTTCGAGAAAAAGTCGATTATACATATGCGTTTTTAGGACATCGTGGGAATCACTTTTTTTTGGCTGCACGTAGACAAAGTCTGGCATCATATTCGGTTTCAGCACGTCGAATAGCCAAGGAAACTGATGCAACATCGTTTTCTTTGCGACCACAGCTCACGAAAAACTCAATCATAGAAGTTGATATTCGTGTTCGATATGATGGCATATAACTTGAGTACACATTGTCGTAGGCCGATGAAACCGCATGCAATAGCTTCGTCTTGTCGAACTACACGAGTGCAATGCGCGAAGTTTGCGTGCGAACAATTTGTCTTCGAGAAAAAGTCGATTATACATATGCGTTTTTACGACATCGTGGGAGTCACTTTTTTTTGGCTGCACGTAGACAAAGTCTGGCATCATATTCGGTTTCAGCACGTCGAATAACCAAGGAAACTGATGCAACATCGTTTTCTTTGCGACCACAGCTCACGAAAAACTCAATCATAGCAGTTGATATTCGTGTTCGATATGATGGCATATAACTTGAGTACACATTGTCGTAGGCCGATGAAACCGCGTGCAATAGCTTCGTCTTGTCGAACTACACGAGTGCAATGCGCGAAGTTTGCGTGCGAACAATTTGTCTTCGAGAAAAAGTCGATTATACATATGCGGTTTTACGACATCGTGGGAATCACTTTTTTTTGGCTGCACGTAGACAAAATCTGGCACCATATTCGGTTTCAGCACGTCGAATAACCAAGCAAACTGATGCAACATCGTTTTCTTTGCGACCACAGCTCACGAAAAACTCAATCATAGAAGTTGATATTCGTGTTCGAGATGATGGCATATAACTTGAGTACACATTGTCGTAGGCCGATGAAACCGCGTGCAATAGCTTCGTCTTGTCGAACTACACGAGTGCAATGCGCGAAGTTTGCGTGCGAACAATTTGTCTTCGAGAAAAAGTCGATTATACACATGTGTTTTTACGATATCGTGGGAATCACTTTTTTTTGGCTGCACGTAGACAAAATCTGGCATCATATTCGGTTTCAGCACGACGAATAACCAAGGAAACTGATGCAACATCGGTTTCTTTGCGACCACAGCTCACGAAAAACTCAATCATAGGAGTTGATATTCGTGTTCGATATGATGGCATATAACTTGAGTACACATTGTCGTAGGCCGATGAAACCGCGTGCAATAGCTTCGTCTTGTCGAACTACACGAGTGCAATGCGCAAAGTTTGCGTGCGAACAATTTGTCTTCGAGAAAAAGTCGATTATACATATGCGTTTTTACGACATCGTGGGAATCACTTTTTTTTGGCTGCACGTAGACAAAGTCTGGCATCATATTCGGTTTCAGCACGTCGAATAACCAAGGAAACTGATGCAACATCGTTTTCTTTGCGACCACAGCTCACGAAAAACTCAATCATAGAAGTTGATATTCGTGTTCGATATGATGGCATATAACTTGAGTACACATTGTCGTAGGCCGATGAAACCGCGTGCAATAGCTTCGTCTTGTCGAACTACACAAGTGCAATGCGCGAAGTTTGCGTGCGAACAATTTGTCTTGGAGAAAAAGTCGATTATACACATCCGTTTTTACGACATCGTGGGAATCACTTTTTTTTGGCTGCACGTAGACAAAATCGGGCATCATATTCGGTTTCAGCACGTCGAATAACCAGGGAAACTGGTGCAACATCGTTTTCTTTGCGACCACAGCTCACGAAAAACTCAATCATAGAAGTTGATATTCGTGTTCAATATGATGGCATATAACTTGAGTATACATTGTCGTAGGCCGATGAAACCGCGTGCAATAGCTTCGTCTTGTCGAACTACACGAGTGCAATGCGCGAAGTTTGCGTGCGAACAATTTGTCTTCGATAAAAAGTGGATTATACATATGCGTTTTTACGACATCGTGGGAATCACTTTTTTTTGGCTGCACGTAGACAAAGTCTGGCATCATATTCGGTTTCAGCACGTCGAATAACCAAGGAAACTGATGCAACATCGTTTTCTTTGCGACCACAGCTCACGAAAAACTCAATCATAGAAGTTGATATTCGTGTGCAATATGATGGCATATAACTTGAGTACACATTGTCGTAGGCCGATGAAACCGCGTGCAATAGCTTCGTCTTGTCGAACTACACGAGTGCAATGCGCGAAGTTTGCGTGCGAACAATTTGTCTTCGAGAAAAAGTCGATTATACATATGCGTTTTTACGACATCGTGGGAATCACTTTTTTTTGGCTGCACGTAGACAAAATCTGGCATCATATTCGGTTTCAGCACGACGAATAACCAAGGAAACTGATGCAACATCGTTTTCTTTGCGACCACAGCTCACGAAAAACTCAATCATAGAAGTTGATATGCGTGTTCGAGATGATGGCATATAACTTGAGTACACATTGTCGTAGGCCGATGAAACCGCGTGCAATAGCTTCGTCTTGTCGAACTACACGAGTGCTATGCGCGAAGTTTGCGTGCGAACAATTTGTCTTCGAGAAAAAGTCGATTATACATAGCGTTTTTACGACATCGTGGGAATCACTTTTTTTTGGCTGCACGTAGACAAAATCTGGCACCATATTCGGTTTCAGCACGTCAAATAACCAAGGAAACTGATGCAACATCGTTTTCTTTGCGACCACAGCTCACGAAAAACTCAATCATAGAAGTTGATATTCGTGTTCGATATGATGGCATATAACTTGAGTACACATTGTCGTAGGCCGATGAAACCGAGTGCAATAGCTTCGTCTTGTCGAACTACACGAGTGCAATGCGCGAAGTTTGCGTGCGAACAATTTGTCTTCGAGAAAAAGTCGATTATACACATCCGTTTTTACGACATCGTGGGAATCACTTTTTTTTGGCTGCACGTAGACAAAGTCTGGCATCATATTCGGTTTCAGCACGTCGAATAGCCAAGGAAACTGATGCAACATCGTTTTCTTTGCGACCACAGCTCACGAAAAACTCAATCATAGAAGTTCATATTCGTGTTCGATATGATGGCATATAACTTGAGTACACATTGTCGTAGGCCGATGAAACCGCGTGCAATAGCTTCGTCTTGTCGAACTACACGAGTGCAATGCGCGAAGTTTGCGTGCGAACAATTTGTCTTCGAGAAAAAGTCGATTATACATATGCGTTTTTACGACATCGTGGGAATCACTTTTTTTTGGCTGCACGTAGACAAAATCTGGCATCATATTCGGTTTCAGCACGTCGAATAACCAAGGAAACTGATGCAACATCGTTTTCTTTGCGACCACAGCTCACGAAAAACTCAATCATTGGAGTTGATATTCGTGTTCGAGATGATGGCATATAACTTGAGTACACATTGTCGTAGGCCGATGAAACCGCGTGCAATAGCTTCGTCTTGTCGAACTACACGAGTGCAATGCGCGAAGTTTGCGTGCGAACAATTTGTCTTCGAGAAAAAGTAGATTATACATATGCGTTTTTACGACATCGTGGGAATCACTTTTTTTTGGCTGCACGTAGACAAAGTCTGGCATCATATTCGGTTTCAGCACGTCGAATAGCCAAGGAAACTGATGCAACATCGTTTTCTTTGCGACCACAGCTCACGAAAAACTCAATCATAGAAGTTCATATTCGTGTTCGATATGATGGCATATAACTTGAGTACACATTGTCGTAGGCCGATGAAACCGCGTGCAACAGCTTCGTCTTGTCGAACTACACGAGTGCAATGCGCGAAGTTTGCGTGCGAACAATTTGTCTTCGAGAAAAAGTCGATTATACATAGCGTTGTTACGACATCGTGGGAATCACTTTTTTTTGGCTGCACGTAGACAAAATCTGGCACCATATTCGGTTTCACCACGTCGAATAACCAAGGAAACTGATGCAACATCGTTTTCTTTGCGACCACAGCTCACGAAAAACTCAATCATTGGAGTTGATATTCGTGTTCGAGATGATGGCATATAACTTGAGTACACATTGTCGTAGGCCGATGAAACCGCGTGCAATAGCTTCGTCTTGTCGAACTACACGAGTGCAATGCGCGAAGTTTGCGTGCGAACAATTTGTCTTCGAGAAAAAGTCGATTATACATATGCGTTTTTACGACATCGTGGGAATCACTTTTTTTTGGCTGCACGTAGACAAAGTCTGGCATCATATTCGGTTTCAGCACGTCGAATAACCAAGGAAACTGATGCAACATCGTTTTCTTTGCGACCACAGCTCACGAAAAACTCAATCATAGAAGTTGATATTCGTGTTCGATATGATGGCATATAACTTGAGTACACATTGTCGTAGGCCGATGAAACCGCGTGCAATAGCTTCGTCTTGTCGAACTACACGAGTGCAATGCGCAAAGTTTGCGTGCGAACAATTTGTCTTCGAGAAAAAGTCGATTATACATATGCGTTTTTAGGACATCGTGGGAATCACTTTTTTTTGGCTGCACGTAGACAAAGTCTGGCATCATATTCGGTTTCAGCACGTCGAATAGCCAAGGAAACTGATGCAACATCGTTTTCTTTGCGACCACAGCTCACGAAAAACTCAATCATAGAAGTTGATATTCGTGTTCGATATGATGGCATATAACTTGAGTACACATTGTCGTAGGCCGATGAAACCGCGTGCAATAGCTTCGTCTTGTCGAACTACACGAGTGCAATGCGCGAAGTTTGCGTGCGAACAATTTGTCTTCGAGAAAAAGTCGATTATACACATCCGTTTTTACGACATCGTGGGAATCACTTTTTTTTGGCTGCACGTAGACAAAATCTGGCATCATATTCGGTTTCAGCACGTCGAATAACCAAGGAAACTGATGCAACATCGTTTTCTTTGCGACCACAGCTCACGAAAAACTCAATCATAGAAGTTGATATTCGTGTGCAATATGATGGCATATAACTTGAGTACACATTGTCGTAGGCCGATGAAACCGCGTGCAATAGCTTCGTCTTGTCGAACTACACGAGTGCAATGCGCGAAGTTTGCGTGCGAACAATTTGTCTTCGAGAAAAAGTCGATTATACATAGCGTTGTTACGACATCGTGGGAATCACTTTTTTTTGGCTGCACGTAGACAAAATCTGGCACCATATTCGGTTTCACCACGTCGAATAACCAAGGAAACTGATGCAACATCGTTTTCTTTGCGACCACAGCTCACGAAAAACTCAATCATTGGAGTTGATATTCGTGTTCGAGATGATGGCATATAACTTGAGTACACATTGTCGTAGGCCGATGAAACCGCGTGCAATAGCTTCGTCTTGTCGAACTACACGAGTGCAATGCGCGAAGTTTGCGTGCGAACAATTTGTCTTCGAGAAAAAGTCGATTATACATATGCGTTTTTACGACATCGTGGGAATCACTTTTTTTTGGCTGCACGTAGACAAAGTCTGGCATCATATTCGGTTTCAGCACGTCGAATAGCCAAGGAAACTGATGCAACATCGTTTTCTTTGCGACCACAGCTCACGAAAAACTCAATCATAGAAGTTGATATTCGTGTTCGATATGATGGCATATAACTTGAGTACACATTGTCGTAGGCCGATGAAACCGCGTGCAATAGCTTCGTCTTGTCGAACTACACGAGTGCAATGCGCGAAGTTTGCGTGCGAACAATTTGTCTTCGAGAAAAAGTCGATTATACATAGCGTTGTTACGACATCGTGGGAATCACTTTTTTTTGGCTGCACGTAGACAAAATCTGGCACCATATTCGGTTTCACCACGTCGAATAACCAAGGAAACTGATGCAACATCGTTTTCTTTGCGACCACAGCTCACGAAAAACTCAATCATTGGAGTTGATATTCGTGTTCGAGATGATGGCATATAACTTGAGTACACATTGTCGTAGGCCGATGAAACCGCGTGCAATAGCTTCGTCTTGTCGAACTACACGAGTGCAATGCGCGAAGTTTGCGTGCGAACAATTTGTCTTCGAGAAAAAGTCGATTATACATATGCGTTTTTACGACATCGTGGGAATCACTTTTTTTTGGCTGCACGTAGACAAAGTCTGGCATCATATTCGGTTTCAGCACGTCGAATAACCAAGGAAACTGATGCAACATCGTTTTCTTTGCGACCACAGCTCACGAAAAACTCAATCATAGAAGTTGATATTCGTGTTCGATATGATGGCATATAACTTGAGTACACATTGTCGTAGGCCGATGAAACCGCGTGCAATAGCTTCGTCTTGTCGAACTACACGAGTGCAATGCGCGAAGTTTGCGTGCGAACAATTTGTCTTCGAGAAAAAGTCGATTATACATATGCGTTTTTAGGACATCGTGGGAATCACTTTTTTTTGGCTGCACGTAGACAAAGTCTGGCATCATATTCGGTTTCAGCACGTCGAATAGCCAAGGAAACTGATGCAACATCGTTTTCTTTGCGACCACAGCTCACGAAAAACTCAATCATAGAAGTTGATATTCGTGTTCGATATGATGGCATATAACTTGAGTACACATTGTCGTAGGCCGATGAAACCGCGTGCAATAGCTTCGTCTGGTCGAACTACACGAGTGCAATGCGCGAAGTTTGCGTGCGAACAATTTGTCTTCGAGAAAAAGTCGATTATACACATCCGTTTTTACGACATCGTGGGAATCACTTTTTTTTGGCTGCACGTAGACAAAATCTGGCATCATATTCGGTTTCAGCACGTCGAATAATCAGGGAAACTGGTGCAACATCGTTTTCTTTGCGACCACAGCTCACGAAAAACTCAATCATAGAAGTTGATATTCGTGTTCGATATGATGGCATATAACTTGAGTACACATTGTCGTAGGCCGATGAAACCGCATGCAATAGCTTCGTCTTGTCGAACTACACGAGTGCAATGCGCGAAGTTTGCGTGCGAACAATTTGTCTTCGAGAAAAAGTCGATTATACACATGTGTTTTTACGACATCGTGGGAATCACTTTTTTTTGGCTGCACGTAGACAAAATCTGGCATCATATTCGGTTTCAGCACGACGAATAACCAAGGAAACTGATGCAACATCGGTTTCTTTGCGACCACAGCTCACGAAAAACTCAATCATAGAAGTTGATATTCGTGTTCGATATGATGGCATATAACTTGAGTACACATTGTCGTAGGCCGATGAAACCGCGTGCAATAGCTTCGTCTTGTCGAACTACACGAGTGCAATGCGCGAAGTTTGCGTGCGAGAAATTTGTCTTCGAGAAAACGTCGATTATACATAGCGTTGTTACGACATCGTGGGAATCACTTTTTTTTGGCTGCACGTAGACAAAGTCTGGCATCCTATTCGGTTTCAGCACGTCGAATAACCAAGGAAACTGATGCAACATCGTTTTCTTTGCGACCACAGCTCACGAAAAACTCAATCATAGCAGTTGATATTCGTGTTCGATATGATGGCATATAACTTGAGTACACATTGTCGTAGGCCGATGAAACCGCGTGCAATAGCTTCGTCTTGTCGAACTACACGAGTGCAATGCGCGAAGTTTGCGTGCGAACAATTTGTCTTCGAGAAAAAGTCGATTATACATATGCGGTTTTACGACATCGTGGGAATCACTTTTTTTTGGCTGCACGTAGACAAAATCTGGCACCATATTCGGTTTCAGTACGTCGAATAACCAAGCAAACTGATGCAACATCGTTTTCTTTGCGACCACAGCTCACGAAAAACTCAATCATAGAAGTTGATATTCGTGTTCGAGATGATGGCATATAACTTGAGTACACATTGTCGTAGGCCGATGAAACCGCGTGCAATAGCTTCGTCTTGTCGAACTACACGAGTGCAATGCGCGAAGTTTGCGTGCGAACAATTTGTCTTCGAGAAAAAGTCGATTATACACATGTGTTTTTACGACATCGTGGGAATCACTTTTTTTTGGCTGCACGTAGACAAAATCTGGCATCATATTCGGTTTCAGCACGACGAATAACCAAGGAAACTGATGCAACATCGGTTTCTTTGCGACCACAGCTCACGAAAAACTCCATCATAGGAGTTGATATTCGTGTTCGATATGATGGCATATAACTTGAGTACACATTGTCGTAGGCCGATGAAACCGCGTGCAATAGCTTCGTCTTGTCGAACTATACGAGTGCAATGCGCGAAGTTTGCGTGCGAACAATTTGTCTTCGAGAAAAAGTAGATTATACATATGCGTTTTTACGACATCGTGGGAATCACTTTTTTTTGGCTGCACGTAGACAAAGTCTGGCATCATATTCGGTTTCAGCACGTCGAATAACCAAGGAAACTGATGCAACATCGTTTTCTTTGCGACCACAGCTCACGAAAAACTCAATCATAGAAGTTGATATTCGTGTGCAATATGATGGCATATAACTTGAGTACACATTGTCGTAGGCCGATGAAACCGCGTGCAATAGCTTCGTCTTGTCGAACTACACGAGTGCAATGCGCGAAGTTTGCGTGCGAACAATTTGTCTTCGAGAAAAAGTCGATTATACATATGCGTTTTTACGACATCGTGGGAATCACTTTTTTTTGGCTGCACGTAGACAAAATCTGGCACCATATTCGGTTTCACCACGTCGAATAACCAAGGAAACTGATGCAACATCGTTTTCTTTGCGACCACAGCTCACGAAAAACTCAATCATTGGAGTTGATATTCGTGTTCGAGATGATGGCATATAACTTGAGTACACATTGTCGTAGGCCGATGAAACCGCGTGCAATAGCTTCGTCTTGTCGAACTACACGAGTGCAATGCGCGAAGTTTGCGTGCGAACAATTTGTCTTCGAGAAAAAGTCGATTATACACATGTGTTTTTACGACATCGTGGGAATCACTTTTTTTTGGCTGCACGTAGACAAAATCTGGCATCATATTCGGTTTCAGCACGACGAATAACCAAGGAAACTGATGCAACATCGGTTTCTTTGCGACCACAGCTCACGAAAAACTCAATCATAGGAGTTGATATTCGTGTTCGATATGATGGCATATAACTTGAGTACACATTGTCGTAGGCCGATGAAACCGCGTGCAATAGCTTCGTCTTGTCGAACTACACGAGTGCAATGCGCGAAGTTTGCGTGCGAACAATTTGTCTTCGAGAAAAAGTCGATTATACATAGCGTTGTTACGACATCGTGGGAATCACTTTTTTTTGGCTGCACGTAGACAAAATCTGGCACCATATTCGGTTTCAGCACGTCGAATAACCAAGCAAACTGATGCAACATCGTTTTCTTTGCGACCACAGCTCACGAAAAACTCAATCATAGAAGTTGATATTCGTGTGCAATATGATGGCATATAACTTGAGTACACATTGTCGTAGGCCGATGAAACCGCGTGCAATAGCTTCGCCTTGTCGAACTACACGAGTGCAATGCGCGAAGTTTGCGGGCGAACAATTTGTCTTCGAGAAAAAGTCGATTATACATATGCGTTTTTACGACATCGTGGGAATCACTTTTTTTTGGCTGCACGTAGACAAAATCTGGCCTCATATTCGGTTTCAGCACGACGAATAACCAAGGAAACTGATGCAACATCGTTTTCTTTGCGACCACAGCTCACGAAAAACTCAATCATAGAAGTTGATATGCGTGTTCGAGATGATGGCATATAACTTGAGTACACATTGTCGTAGGCCGATGAAACCGCGTGCAATAGCTTCGTCTTGTCGAACTACACGAGTGCAATGCGCGAAGTTTGCGTGCGAACAATTTGTCTTCGAGAAAAAGTCGATTATACATATGCGTTTTTACGACATCGTGGGAATCACTTTTTTTTGGCTGCACGTAGACAAAATCTGGCACCATATTCGGTTTCAGCACGTCGAATAACCAAGGAAACTGATGCAACACCGTTTTCTTTGCGACCACAGCTCACGAATAACTCAATCATTGAAGTTGATATTCGTGTTCGAGATGATGGCATATAACTTGAGTACACATTGTCGTAGGCCGATGAAACCGCGTGCAATAGCTTCGTCTTGTCGAACTACACGAGTGCAATGCGCGAAGTTTGCGTGCGAACAATTTGTCTTCGAGAAAAAGTCGATTATACACATCCGTTTTTACGACATCATGGGAATCACTTTTTTTTGGCTGCACGTAGACAAAGTCTGGCATCATATTCGGTTTCAGCACGTCGAATAACCAAGGAAACTGATGCAACATCGTTTTCTTTGCGACCACAGCTCACGAAAAACTCAATCATAGAAGTTGATATTCGTGTTCGATATGATGGCATATAACTTGAGTACACATTGTCGTAGGCCGATGAAACCGCGTGCGATAGCTTCGTCTTGTCGAACTACACGAGTGGAATGCGCGAAGTTTGCGTGCGAACAATTTGTCTTCGAGAAAAAGTCGATTATACATGTGCGTTTTTACGACATCGTGGGAATCACTTTTTTTTGGCTGCACGTAGACAAAATCTGGCATCATATTCGGTTTCAGCACGTCGAATAACCAGGGAAACTGATGCAACATCGTTTTCTTTGCGACCACAGCTCACGAAAAACTCAATCATAGAAGTTGATATTCGTGTTCAATATGATGGCATATAACTTGAGTACACATTGTCGTAGGCCGATGAAACCGCGTGCAATAGCTTCGTCTTGTCGAACTACACGAGTGCTATGCGCGAAGTTTGCGTGCGAACAATTTGTCTTCGAGAAAAAGTCGATTATACATAGCGTTTTTACGACATCGTAAGAATCACTTTTTTTTGGCTGCACGTAGAGAAAATCTGGCACCATATTCGGTTTCAGCACGTCGAATAACCAAGCAAACTGATGCAACGTCGTTTTCTTTGCGACCACAGCTCACGAAAAACTCAATCATAGAAGTTGATATTCGTGTTCGATATGATGGCATATAACTTGAGTACACATTGTCGTAGGCCGATGAAACCGCGTGCAATAGCTTCGTCTTGTCGAACTACACGAGTGCAATGCGCGAAGTTTGCGTGCGAACAATTTGTCTTCGAGAAAAAGTCGATTATACACATCCGTTTTTACGACATCGTGGGAATCACTTTTTTTTGGCTGCACGTAGACAAAATCTGGCATCATATTCGGTTTCAGCACGTCGAATAACCAAGGAAGCTGATGCAACATAGTTTTCTTTGCGACCACAGCTCACGAAAAACTCAATCATTGAAGTTGATATTCGTGTTCGATATGATGGCATATAACTTGAGTACACATTGTCGTAGGCCGATGAAACCGCGTGCAATAGCTTCGTCTTGTCGAACTACACGAGTGCAATGCGCGAAGTTTGCGTGCGACCAATTTGTCTTCGAGAAAAAGTCGATTATACACATCCGTTTTTACGACATCGTGGGAATCACTTTTTTTTGGCTGCACGTAGACAAAATCTGGCATCATATTCGATTTCAGCACGTCGAATAACCAGGGAAACTGATGCAACATCGTTTTCTTTGCGACCACAGCTCACGAAAAACTCAATCATAGAAGTTGATATTCGTGTTCAATATGATGGCATATAACTTGAGTACACATTGTCGTAGGCCGATGAAACCGCGTGCAATAGCTTCGTCTTGTCGAACTACACGAGTGCTATGCGCGAAGTTTGCGTGCGAACAATTTGTCTTCGAGAAAAAGTCGATTATACATAGCGTTTTTACGACATCGTGGGAATCACTTTTTTTTGGCTGCACGTAGACAAAATCCGGCACCATATTCGGTTTCAGCACGTCGAATAACCAAGGAAACTGATGCAACATCGTTTTCTTTGCGACCACAGCTCACGAAAAACTCAATCATAGAAGTTGATATTCGTGTTCGATATGATGGCATATAACTTGAGTACACATTGTCGTAGGCCGATGAAACCGCGTGCAATAGCTTCGTCTTGTCGAACTACACGAGTGCAATGCGCGAAGTTTGCGTGCGAACAATTTGTCTTCGAGAAAAAGTCGATTATACACATCCGTTTTTACGACATCGTGGGAATCACTTTTTTTTGGCTGCACGTAGACAAAATCTGGCATCATATTCGGTTTCAGCACGACGAATAACCAAGGAAACTGATGCAACATCGTTTTCTTTGCGACCACAGCTCACGAAAAACTCAATCATAGAAGTTGATATGCGTGTTCGAGATGATGGCATATAACTTGAGTACACATTGTCGTAGGCCGATGAAACCGCGTGCAATAGCTTCGTCTTGTCGAACTACACGAGTGCAATGCGCGAAGTTTGCGTGCGAACAATTTGTCTTCGAGAAAAAGTCGATTATACATATGCGTTTTTACGACATCGTGGGAATCACTTTTTTTTGGCTGCACGTAGACAAAATCTGGCACCATATTCGGTTTCAGCACGTCGAATAACCAAGGAAACTGATGCAACACCGTTTTCTTTGCGACCACAGCTCACGAATAACTCAATCATTGAAGTTGATATTCGTGTTCGAGATGATGGCATATAACTTGAGTACACATTGTCGTAGGCCGATGAAACCGCGTGCAATAGCTTCGTCTTGTCGAACTACACGAGTGCAATGCGCGAAGTTTGCGTGCGAACAATTTGTCTTCGAGAAAAAGTCGATTATACACATCCGTTTTTACGACATCATGGGAATCACTTTTTTTTGGCTGCACGTAGACAAAGTCTGGCATCATATTCGGTTTCAGCACGTCGAATAACCAAGGAAACTGATGCAACATCGTTTTCTTTGCGACCACAGCTCACGAAAAACTCAATCATAGAAGTTGATATTCGTGTTCGATATGATGGCATATAACTTGAGTACACATTGTCGTAGGCCGATGAAACCGCGTGCAATAGCTTCGTCTTGTCGAACTACACGAGTGGAATGCGCGAAGTTTGCGTGCGAACAATTTGTCTTCGAGAAAAAGTCGATTATACATGTGCGTTTTTACGACATCGTGGGAATCACTTTTTTTTGGCTGCACGTAGACAAAGTCTGGCATCATATTCGGTTTCAGCACGTCGAATAAACAAGGAAACTGATGCAACATCGTTTTCTTTGCGAGCACAGCTCACGAAAAACTCAATCATAGAAGTTGATATTCGTGTTCGATATGATGGCATATAACTTGAGTACACATTGTCGTAGGCCGATGAAACCGCGTGCAATAGCTTCGTCTTGTCGAACTACACGAGTGCAATGCGCGAAGTTTGCGTGCGAACAATTTGTCTTCGAGAAAAAGTCGATTATACATATGCGTTTTTACGACATCGTGGGAATCACTTTTTTTTGGCTGCACGTAGACAAAATCTGGCATCATATTCGGTTTCAGCACGACGAATAACCAAGGAAACTGATGCAACATCGTTTTCTTTGCGACCACAGCTCACGAAAAACTCAATCATAGAAGTTGATATTCGTGTTCGAGATGATGGCATATAACTTGAGTACGCATTGTCGTAGGCCGATGAAACCGCGTGCAATAGCTTCGTCTTGTCGAACTACACGAGTGCAATGCGCGAAGTTTGCGTGCGAACAATTTGTCTTCGAGAAAAAGTCGATTATACACATCCGTTTTTACGACATCATGGGAATCACTTTTTTTTGGCTGCACGTAGACAAAGTCTGGCATCATATTCGGTTTCAGCACGTCGAATAACCAAGGAAACTGATGCAACATCGTTTTCTTTGCGACCACAGCTCACGAAAAACTCAATCATAGAAGTTGATATTCGTGTTCGATATGATGGCATATAACTTGAGTACACATTGTCGTAGGCCGATGAAACCGCGTGCAATAGCTTCGTCTTGTCGAACTACACGAGTGAAATGCGCGAAGTTTGCGTGCGAACAATTTGTCTTCGAGAAAAAGTCGATTATACATATGCGTTTTTACGACATCGTGGGAATCACTTTTTTTTGGCTGCACGTAGACAAAATCTGGCATCATATTCGGTTTCAGCACGACGAATAACCAAGGAAACTGATGCAACATCGTTTTCTTTGCGACCACAGCTCACGAAAAACTCAATCATAGAAGTTGATATGCGTGTTCGAGATGATGGCATATAACTGGAGTACACATTGTCGTAGGCCGATGAAACCGCGTGCAATAGCTTCGTCTTGTCGAACTACACGAGTGCAATGCGCGAAGTTTGCGTGCGAACAATTTGTCTTCGAGAAAAAGTCGATTATACACATCCGTTTTTACGACATCGTGGGAATCACTTTTTTTTGGCTGCATGTAGACAAAATCTGCCATCATATTCGGTTTCAGCACGTCGAATAACCAGGGAAACTGATGCAACATCGTTTTCTTTGCGACCACAGCTCACGAAAAACTCAATCATAGAAGTTGATATGCGTGTTCGAGATGATGGCATATAACTTGAGTACACATTGTCGTAGGCCGATGAAACCGCGTGCAATAGCTTCGTCTTGTCGAACTACACGAGTGCAATGCGCGAAGTTTGCGTGCGAACAATTTGTCTTCGAGAAAAAGTCGATTATACATATGCGTTTTTACGACATCGTGGGAATCACTTTTTTTTGGCTGCACGTAGACAAAATCTGGCACCATATTCGGTTTCAGCACGTCGAATAACCAAGGAAACTGATGCAACACCGTTTTCTTTGCGACCACAGCTCACGAATAACTCAATCATTGAAGTTGATATTCGTGTTCGAGATGATGGCATATAACTTGAGTACACATTGTCGTAGGCCGATGAAACCGCGTGCAATAGCTTCGTCTTGTCGAACTACACGAGTGCAATGCGCGAAGTTTGCGTGCGAACAATTTGTCTTCGAGAAAAAGTCGATTATACACATCCGTTTTTACGACATCATGGGAATCACTTTTTTTTGGCTGCACGTAGACAAAGTCTGGCATCATATTCGGTTTCAGCACGTCGAATAACCAAGGAAACTGATGCAACATCGTTTTCTTTGCGACCACAGCTCACGAAAAACTCAATCATAGAAGTTGATATTCGTGTTCGATATGATGGCATATAACTTGAGTACACATTGTCGTAGGCCGATGAAACCGCGTGCAATAGCTTCGTCTTGTCGAACTACACGAGTGGAATGCGCGAAGTTTGCGTGCGAACAATTTGTCTTCGAGAAAAAGTCGATTATACATGTGCGTTTTTACGACATCGTGGGAATCACTTTTTTTTGGCTGCACGTAGACAAAGTCTGGCATCATATTCGGTTTCAGCACGTCGAATAAACAAGGAAACTGATGCAACATCGTTTTCTTTGCGAGCACAGCTCACGAAAAACTCAATCATAGAAGTTGATATTCGTGTTCGATATGATGGCATATAACTTGAGTACACATTGTCGTAGGCCGATGAAACCGCGTGCAATAGCTTCGTCTTGTCGAACTACACGAGTGCAATGCGCGAAGTTTGCGTGCGAACAATTTGTCTTCGAGAAAAAGTCGATTATACATATGCGTTTTTACGACATCGTGGGAATCACTTTTTTTTGGCTGCACGTAGACAAAATCTGGCATCATATTCGGTTTCAGCACGACGAATAACCAAGGAAACTGATGCAACATCGTTTTCTTTGCGACCACAGCTCACGAAAAACTCAATCATAGAAGTTGATATTCGTGTTCGAGATGATGGCATATAACTTGAGTACGCATTGTCGTAGGCCGATGAAACCGCGTGCAATAGCTTCGTCTTGTCGAACTACACGAGTGCAATGCGCGAAGTTTGCGTGCGAACAATTTGTCTTCGAGAAAAAGTCGATTATACACATCCGTTTTTACGACATCATGGGAATCACTTTTTTTTGGCTGCACGTAGACAAAGTCTGGCATCATATTCGGTTTCAGCACGTCGAATAACCAAGGAAACTGATGCAACATCGTTTTCTTTGCGACCACAGCTCACGAAAAACTCAATCATAGAAGTTGATATTCGTGTTCGATATGATGGCATATAACTTGAGTACACATTGTCGTAGGCCGATGAAACCGCGTGCAATAGCTTCGTCTTGTCGAACTACACGAGTGAAATGCGCGAAGTTTGCGTGCGAACAATTTGTCTTCGAGAAAAAGTCGATTATACATATGCGTTTTTACGACATCGTGGGAATCACTTTTTTTTGGCTGCACGTAGACAAAATCTGGCATCATATTCGGTTTCAGCACGACGAATAACCAAGGAAACTGATGCAACATCGTTTTCTTTGCGACCACAGCTCACGAAAAACTCAATCATAGAAGTTGATATGCGTGTTCGAGATGATGGCATATAACTGGAGTACACATTGTCGTAGGCCGATGAAACCGCGTGCAATAGCTTCGTCTTGTCGAACTACACGAGTGCAATGCGCGAAGTTTGCGTGCGAACAATTTGTCTTCGAGAAAAAGTCGATTATACACATCCGTTTTTACGACATCGTGGGAATCACTTTTTTTTGGCTGCATGTAGACAAAATCTGCCATCATATTCGGTTTCAGCACGTCGAATAACCAGGGAAACTGATGCAACATCGTTTTCTTTGCGACCACAGCTCACGAAAAACTCAATCATAGAAGTTGATATTCGTGTTCAATATGATGGCATATAACTTGAGTACACATTGTCGTAGGCCGATGAAACCGCGTGCAATAGCTTCGTCTTGTCGAACTACACGAGTGCTATGCGCGAAGTTTGCGTGCGAACAATTTGTCTTCGAGAAAAAGTCGATTATACATAGCGTTTTTACGACATCGTGGTAATCACTTTTTTTTGGCTGCACGTAGACAAAATCTGGCACCATATTCGGTTTCAGCACGTCGAATAACCAAGCAAACTGATGCAACGTCGTTTTCTTTGCGACCACAGCTCACGAAAAACTCAATCATAGAAGTTGATATGCGTGTTCGAGATGATGGCATATAACTTGAGTACACATTGTCGTAGGCCGATGAAACCGCGTGCAATAGCTTCGTCTTGTCGAACTACACGAGTGCAATGCGCGAAGTTTGCGTGCGAACAATTTGTCTTCGAGAAAAAGTCGATTATACACATCCGTTTTTACGACATCGTGGGAATCACTTTTTTTTGGCTGCACGTAGACAAAATCTGGCATCATATTCGGTTTCAGCACGTCGAATAACCAAGGAAACTGATGCAACATCGTTTTCTTTGCGACCACAGCTCACGAAAAACTCAATCATAGAAGTTGATATTCGTGTTCGATATGATGGCATATAACTTGAGTACACATTGTCGTAGGCCGATGAAACCGCGTGCAATAGCTTCGTCTTGTCGAACTACACGAGTGGAATGCGCGAAGTTTGCGTGCGAACAATTTGTCTTCGAGAAAAAGTCGATTATACATGTGCGTTTTTACGACATCGTGGGAATCACTTTTTTTTGGCTGCACGTAGACAAAGTCTGGCATCATATTCGGTTTCAGCACGTCGAATAAACAAGGAAACTGATGCAACATCGTTTTCTTTGCGAGCACAGCTCACGAAAAACTCAATCATAGAAGTTGATATTCGTGTTCGATATGATGGCATATAACTTGAGTACACATTGTCGTAGGCCGATGAAACCGCGTGCAATAGCTTCGTCTTGTCGAACTACACGAGTGCAATGCGCGAAGTTTGCGTGCGAACAATTTGTCTTCGAGAAAAAGTCGATTATACATATGCGTTTTTACGACATCGTGGGAATCACTTTTTTTTGGCTGCACGTAGACAAAATCTGGCATCATATTCGGTTTCAGCACGACGAATAACCAAGGAAACTGATGCAACATCGTTTTCTTTGCGACCACAGCTCACGAAAAACTCAATCATAGAAGTTGATATTCGTGTTCGAGATGATGGCATATAACTTGAGTACGCATTGTCGTAGGCCGATGAAACCGCGTGCAATAGCTTCGTCTTGTCGAACTACACGAGTGCAATGCGCGAAGTTTGCGTGCGAACAATTTGTCTTCGAGAAAAAGTCGATTATACACATCCGTTTTTACGACATCATGGGAATCACTTTTTTTTGGCTGCACGTAGACAAAGTCTGGCATCATATTCGGTTTCAGCACGTCGAATAACCAAGGAAACTGATGCAACATCGTTTTCTTTGCGACCACAGCTCACGAAAAACTCAATCATAGAAGTTGATATTCGTGTTCGATATGATGGCATATAACTTGAGTACACATTGTCGTAGGCCGATGAAACCGCGTGCAATAGCTTCGTCTTGTCGAACTACACGAGTGAAATGCGCGAAGTTTGCGTGCGAACAATTTGTCTTCGAGAAAAAGTCGATTATACATATGCGTTTTTACGACATCGTGGGAATCACTTTTTTTTGGCTGCACGTAGACAAAATCTGGCATCATATTCGGTTTCAGCACGACGAATAACCAAGGAAACTGATGCAACATCGTTTTCTTTGCGACCACAGCTCACGAAAAACTCAATCATAGAAGTTGATATGCGTGTTCGAGATGATGGCATATAACTGGAGTACACATTGTCGTAGGCCGATGAAACCGCGTGCAATAGCTTCGTCTTGTCGAACTACACGAGTGCAATGCGCGAAGTTTGCGTGCGAACAATTTGTCTTCGAGAAAAAGTCGATTATACACATCCGTTTTTACGACATCGTGGGAATCACTTTTTTTTGGCTGCATGTAGACAAAATCTGCCATCATATTCGGTTTCAGCACGTCGAATAACCAGGGAAACTGATGCAACATCGTTTTCTTTGCGACCACAGCTCACGAAAAACTCAATCATAGAAGTTGATATTCGTGTTCAATATGATGGCATATAACTTGAGTACACATTGTCGTAGGCCGATGAAACCGCGTGCAATAGCTTCGTCTTGTCGAACTACACGAGTGCTATGCGCGAAGTTTGCGTGCGAACAATTTGTCTTCGAGAAAAAGTCGATTATACATAGCGTTTTTACGACATCGTGGTAATCACTTTTTTTTGGCTGCACGTAGACAAAATCTGGCACCATATTCGGTTTCAGCACGTCGAATAACCAAGCAAACTGATGCAACGTCGTTTTCTTTGCGACCACAGCTCACGAAAAACTCAATCATAGAAGTTGATATGCGTGTTCGAGATGATGGCATATAACTTGAGTACACATTGTCGTAGGCCGATGAAACCGCGTGCAATAGCTTCGTCTTGTCGAACTACACGAGTGCAATGCGCGAAGTTTGCGTGCGAACAATTTGTCTTCGAGAAAAAGTCGATTATACACATCCGTTTTTACGACATCGTGGGAATCACTTTTTTTTGGCTGCACGTAGACAAAATCTGGCATCATATTCGGTTTCAGCACGTCGAATAACCAAGGAAACTGATGCAACATCGTTTTCTTTGCGACCACAGCTCACGAAAAACTCAATCATTGAAGTTGATATTCGTGTTCGAGATGATGGCATATAACTTGAGTACACATTGTCGTAGGCCGATGAAACCGCGTGCAATAGCTTCGTCTTGTCGAACTACACGAGTGCAATGCGCGAAGTTTGCGTGCGAACAATTTGTCTTCGAGAAAAAGTCGATTATACATAGCGTTGTTACGACATCGTGGGAATCACTTTTTTTTGGCTGCACGTAGACAAAATCTGGCACCATATTCGGTTTCACCACGTCGAATAACCAAGGAAACTGATGCAACATCGTTTTCTTTGCGACCACAGCTCACGAAAAACTCAATCATTGGAGTTGATATTCGTGTTCGAGATGATGGCATATAACTTGAGTACACATTGTCGTAGGCCGATGAAACCGCGTGCAATAGCTTCGTCTTGTCGAACTACACGAGTGCAATGCGCGAAGTTTGCGTGCGAACAATTTGTCTTCGAGAAAAAGTCGATTATACACATCCGTTTTTACGACATCATGGGAATCACTTTTTTTTGGCTGCACGTAGACAAAGTCTGGCATCATTTTCGGTTTCAGCACGTCGAATAACCAAGGAAACTGATGCAACATCGTTTTCTTTGCGACCACAGCTCACGAAAAACTCAATCATATAAGTTGATATTCGTGTGCAATATGATGGCATATAACTTGAGTACACATTGTCGTAGGCCGATGAAACCGCGTGCAATAGCTTCGCCTTGTCGAACTACACGAGTGCAATGCGCGAAGTTTGCGTGCGAACAATTTGTCTTCGAGAAAAAGTCGATTATACATATGCGTTTTTACGACATCGTGGGAATCACTTTTTTTTGGCTGCACGTAGACAAAATCTGGCATCATATTCGGTTTCAGCACGTCGAATAACCAGGGAAACTGATGCAACATCGTTTTCTTTGCGACCACAGCTCACGAAAAACTCAATCATAGAAGTTGATATTCGTGTTCAATATGATGGCATATAACTTGAGTACACATTGTCGTAGGCCGATGAAACCGCGTGCAATAGCTTCGTCTTGTCGAACTACACGAGTGCTATGCGCGAAGTTTGCGTGCGAACAATTTGTCTTCGAGAAAAAGTCGATTATACATAGCGTTTTTACGACATCGTAAGAATCACTTTTTTTTGGCTGCACGTAGAGAAAATCTGGCACCATATTCGGTTTCAGCACGTCGAATAACCAAGCAAACTGATGCAACGTCGCTTTCTTTGCGACCACAGCTCACGAAAAACTCAATCATAGAAGTTGATATTCGTGTTCGATATGATGGCATATAACTTGAGTACACATTGTCGTAGGCCGATGAAACCGCGTGCAATAGCTTCGTCTTGTCGAACTACACGAGTGCAATGCGCGAAGTTTGCGTGCGAACAATTTGTCTTCGAGAAAAAGTCGATTATACACATCCGTTTTTACGACATCGTGGGAATCACTTTTTTTTGGCTGCACGTAGACAAAATCTGGCATCATATTCGGTTTCAGCACGTCGAATAACCAAGGAAGCTGATGCAACATCGTTTTCTTTGCGACCACAGCTCACGAAAAACTCAATCATTGAAGTTGATATTCGTGTTCGATATGATGGCATATAACTTGAGTACACATTGTCGTAGGCCGATGAAACCGCGTGCAATAGCTTCGTCTTGTCGAACTACACGAGTGCAATGCGCGAAGTTTGCGTGCGACCAATTTGTCTTCGAGAAAAAGTCGATTATACACATCCGTTTTTACGACATCGTGGGAATCACTTTTTTTTGGCTGCACGTAGACAAAATCTGGCATCATATTCGATTTCAGCACGTCGAATAACCAGGGAAACTGATGCAACATCGTTTTCTTTGCGACCACAGCTCACGAAAAACTCAATCATAGAAGTTGATATTCGTGTTCAATATGATGGCATATAACTTGAGTACACATTGTCGTAGGCCGATGAAACCGCGTGCAATAGCTTCGTCTTGTCGAACTACACGAGTGCTATGCGCGAAGTTTGCGTGCGAACAATTTGTCTTCGAGAAAAAGTCGATTATACATAGCGTTTTTACGACATCGTGGGAATCACTTTTTTTTGGCTGCACGTAGACAAAATCCGGCACCATATTCGGTTTCAGCACGTCGAATAACCAAGGAAACTGATGCAACATCGTTTTCTTTGCGACCACAGCTCACGAAAAACTCAATCATAGAAGTTGATATTCGTGTTCGATATGATGGCATATAACTTGAGTACACATTGTCGTAGGCCGATGAAACCGCGTGCAATAGCTTCGTCTTGTCGAACTACACGAGTGCAATGTGCGAAGTTTGCGTGCGAACAATTTGTCTTCGAGAAAAAGTCGATTATACACATCCGTTTTTACGACATCGTGGGAATCACTTTTTTTTGGCTGCACGTAGACAAAATCTGGCATCATATTCGGTTTCAGCACGTCGAATAACCAAGGAAACTGATGCAACATCGTTTTCTTTGCGACCACAGCTCACGAAAATCTCAATCATTGAAGTTGATATTCGTGTTCGAGATGATGGCATATAACTTGAGTACACATTGTCGTAGGCCGATGAAACCACGTGCAATAGCTTCGTCTTGTCGAACTACACGAGTGGAATGCGCGAAGTTTGCGTGCGAACAATTTGTCTTCGAGAAAAAGTCGATTATACATGTGCGTTTTTACGACATCGTGGGAATCACTTTTTTTTGGCTGCACGTAGACAAAGTCTGGCATCATATTCGGTTTCAGCACGTCGAATAAACAAGGAAACTGATGCAACATCGTTTTCTTTGCGAGCACAGCTCACGAAAAACTCAATCATAGAAGTTGATATTCGTGTTCGATATGATGGCATATAACTTGAGTACACATTGTCGTAGGCCGATGAAACCGCGTGCAATAGCTTCGTCTTGTCGAACTACACGAGTGCAATGCGCGAAGTTTGCGTGCGAACAATTTGTCTTCGAGAAAAAGTCGATTATACATATGCGTTTTTACGACATCGTGGGAATCACTTTTTTTTGGCTGCACGTAGACAAAATCTGGCATCATATTCGGTTTCAGCACGACGAATAACCAAGGAAACTGATGCAACATCGTTTTCTTTGCGACCACAGCTCACGAAAAACTCAATCATAGAAGTTGATATTCGTGTTCGAGATGATGGCATATAACTTGAGTACGCATTGTCGTAGGCCGATGAAACCGCGTGCAATAGCTTCGTCTTGTCGAACTACACGAGTGCAATGCGCGAAGTTTGCGTGCGAACAATTTGTCTTCGAGAAAAAGTCGATTATACACATCCGTTTTTACGACATCATGGGAATCACTTTTTTTTGGCTGCACGTAGACAAAGTCTGGCATCATATTCGGTTTCAGCACGTCGAATAACCAAGGAAACTGATGCAACATCGTTTTCTTTGCGACCACAGCTCACGAAAAACTCAATCATAGAAGTTGATATTCGTGTTCGATATGATGGCATATAACTTGAGTACACATTGTCGTAGGCCGATGAAACCGCGTGCAATAGCTTCGTCTTGTCGAACTACACGAGTGAAATGCGCGAAGTTTGCGTGCGAACAATTTGTCTTCGAGAAAAAGTCGATTATACATATGCGTTTTTACGACATCGTGGGAATCACTTTTTTTTGGCTGCACGTAGACAAAATCTGGCATCATATTCGGTTTCAGCACGACGAATAACCAAGGAAACTGATGCAACATCGTTTTCTTTGCGACCACAGCTCACGAAAAACTCAATCATAGAAGTTGATATGCGTGTTCGAGATGATGGCATATAACTGGAGTACACATTGTCGTAGGCCGATGAAACCGCGTGCAATAGCTTCGTCTTGTCGAACTACACGAGTGCAATGCGCGAAGTTTGCGTGCGAACAATTTGTCTTCGAGAAAAAGTCGATTATACACATCCGTTTTTACGACATCGTGGGAATCACTTTTTTTTGGCTGCATGTAGACAAAATCTGCCATCATATTCGGTTTCAGCACGTCGAATAACCAGGGAAACTGATGCAACATCGTTTTCTTTGCGACCACAGCTCACGAAAAACTCAATCATAGAAGTTGATATTCGTGTTCAATATGATGGCATATAACTTGAGTACACATTGTCGTAGGCCGATGAAACCGCGTGCAATAGCTTCGTCTTGTCGAACTACACGAGTGCTATGCGCGAAGTTTGCGTGCGAACAATTTGTCTTCGAGAAAAAGTCGATTATACATAGCGTTTTTACGACATCGTGGTAATCACTTTTTTTTGGCTGCACGTAGACAAAATCTGGCACCATATTCGGTTTCAGCACGTCGAATAACCAAGCAAACTGATGCAACGTCGTTTTCTTTGCGACCACAGCTCACGAAAAACTCAATCATAGAAGTTGATATGCGTGTTCGAGATGATGGCATATAACTTGAGTACACATTGTCGTAGGCCGATGAAACCGCGTGCAATAGCTTCGTCTTGTCGAACTACACGAGTGCAATGCGCGAAGTTTGCGTGCGAACAATTTGTCTTCGAGAAAAAGTCGATTATACACATCCGTTTTTACGACATCGTGGGAATCACTTTTTTTTGGCTGCACGTAGACAAAATCTGGCATCATATTCGGTTTCAGCACGTCGAATAACCAAGGAAACTGATGCAACATCGTTTTCTTTGCGACCACAGCTCACGAAAAACTCAATCATTGAAGTTGATATTCGTGTTCGAGATGATGGCATATAACTTGAGTACACATTGTCGTAGGCCGATGAAACCGCGTGCAATAGCTTCGTCTTGTCGAACTACACGAGTGCAATGCGCGAAGTTTGCGTGCGAACAATTTGTCTTCGAGAAAAAGTCGATTATACATAGCGTTGTTACGACATCGTGGGAATCACTTTTTTTTGGCTGCACGTAGACAAAATCTGGCACCATATTCGGTTTCACCACGTCGAATAACCAAGGAAACTGATGCAACATCGTTTTCTTTGCGACCACAGCTCACGAAAAACTCAATCATTGGAGTTGATATTCGTGTTCGAGATGATGGCATATAACTTGAGTACACATTGTCGTAGGCCGATGAAACCGCGTGCAATAGCTTCGTCTTGTCGAACTACACGAGTGCAATGCGCGAAGTTTGCGTGCGAACAATTTGTCTTCGAGAAAAAGTCGATTATACACATCCGTTTTTACGACATCATGGGAATCACTTTTTTTTGGCTGCACGTAGACAAAGTCTGGCATCATTTTCGGTTTCAGCACGTCGAATAACCAAGGAAACTGATGCAACATCGTTTTCTTTGCGACCACAGCTCACGAAAAACTCAATCATATAAGTTGATATTCGTGTGCAATATGATGGCATATAACTTGAGTACACATTGTCGTAGGCCGATGAAACCGCGTGCAATAGCTTCGCCTTGTCGAACTACACGAGTGCAATGCGCGAAGTTTGCGTGCGAACAATTTGTCTTCGAGAAAAAGTCGATTATACATATGCGTTTTTACGACATCGTGGGAATCACTTTTTTTTGGCTGCACGTAGACAAAATCTGGCATCATATTCGGTTTCAGCACGTCGAATAACCAGGGAAACTGATGCAACATCGTTTTCTTTGCGACCACAGCTCACGAAAAACTCAATCATAGAAGTTGATATTCGTGTTCAATATGATGGCATATAACTTGAGTACACATTGTCGTAGGCCGATGAAACCGCGTGCAATAGCTTCGTCTTGTCGAACTACACGAGTGCTATGCGCGAAGTTTGCGTGCGAACAATTTGTCTTCGAGAAAAAGTCGATTATACATAGCGTTTTTACGACATCGTAAGAATCACTTTTTTTTGGCTGCACGTAGAGAAAATCTGGCACCATATTCGGTTTCAGCACGTCGAATAACCAAGCAAACTGATGCAACGTCGTTTTCTTTGCGACCACAGCTCACGAAAAACTCAATCATAGAAGTTGATATTCGTGTTCGATATGATGGCATATAACTTGAGTACACATTGTCGTAGGCCGATGAAACCGCGTGCAATAGCTTCGTCTTGTCGAACTACACGAGTGCAATGCGCGAAGTTTGCGTGCGAACAATTTGTCTTCGAGAAAAAGTCGATTATACACATCCGTTTTTACGACATCGTGGGAATCACTTTTTTTTGGCTGCACGTAGACAAAATCTGGCATCATATTCGGTTTCAGCACGTCGAATAACCAAGGAAGCTGATGCAACATCGTTTTCTTTGCGACCACAGCTCACGAAAAACTCAATCATTGAAGTTGATATTCGTGTTCGATATGATGGCATATAACTTGAGTACACATTGTCGTAGGCCGATGAAACCGCGTGCAATAGCTTCGTCTTGTCGAACTACACGAGTGCAATGCGCGAAGTTTGCGTGCGACCAATTTGTCTTCGAGAAAAAGTCGATTATACACATCCGTTTTTACGACATCGTGGGAATCACTTTTTTTTGGCTGCACGTAGACAAAATCTGGCATCATATTCGATTTCAGCACGTCGAATAACCAGGGAAACTGATGCAACATCGTTTTCTTTGCGACCACAGCTCACGAAAAACTCAATCATAGAAGTTGATATTCGTGTTCAATATGATGGCATATAACTTGAGTACACATTGTCGTAGGCCGATGAAACCGCGTGCAATAGCTTCGTCTTGTCGAACTACACGAGTGCTATGCGCGAAGTTTGCGTGCGAACAATTTGTCTTCGAGAAAAAGTCGATTATACATAGCGTTTTTACGACATCGTGGGAATCACTTTTTTTTGGCTGCACGTAGACAAAATCCGGCACCATATTCGGTTTCAGCACGTCGAATAACCAAGGAAACTGATGCAACATCGTTTTCTTTGCGACCACAGCTCACGAAAAACTCAATCATAGAAGTTGATATTCGTGTTCGATATGATGGCATATAACTTGAGTACACATTGTCGTAGGCCGATGAAACCGCGTGCAATAGCTTCGTCTTGTCGAACTACACGAGTGCAATGCGCGAAGTTTGCGTGCGAACAATTTGTCTTCGAGAAAAAGTCGATTATACACATCCGTTTTTACGACATCGTGGGAATCACTTTTTTTTGGCTGCACGTAGACAAAATCTGGCATCATATTCGGTTTCAGCACGTCGAATAACCAAGGAAACTGATGCAACATCGTTTTCTTTGCGACCACAGCTCACGAAAATCTCAATCATTGAAGTTGATATTCGTGTTCGAGATGATGGCATATAACTTGAGTACACATTGTGGTAGGCCGATGAAACCGCGTGCAATAGCTTCGTCTTGTCGAACTACACGAGTGCAATGCGCGAAGTTTGCGTGCGAACAATTTGTCTTCGAGAAAAAGTCGATTATACATAGCGTTGTTACGACATCGTGGGAATCACTTTTTTTTGGCTGCACGTAGACAAAATCTGGCACCATATTCGGTTTCACCACGTCGAATAACCAAGGAAATTGATGCAACATCGTTTTCTTTGCGACCACAGCTCACGAAAAACTCAATCATTGGAGTTGATATTCGTGTTCGAGATGATGGCATATAACTTGAGTACACATTGTCGTAGGCCGATGAAACCGCGTGCAATAGCTTCGTCTTGTCGAACTACACGAGTGCAATGCGCGAAGTTTGCGTGCGAACAATTTGTCTTCGAGAAAAAGTCGATTATACATATGCGTTTTTACGACATCGTGGGAATCACTTTTTTTTGGCTGCACGTAGACAAAGTCTGGCATCATATTCGGTTTCAGCACGTCGAATAACCAAGGAAACTGATGCAACATCGTTTTCTTTGCGACCACAGCTCACGAAAAACTCAATCATAGAAGTTGATATTCGTGTTCGATATGATGGCATATAACTTGAGTACACATTGTCGTAGGCCGATGAAACCGCGTGCAATAGCTTCGTCTTGTCGAACTACACGAGTGCAATGCGCGAAGTTTGCGTGCGAACAATTTGTCTTCGAGAAAAAGTCGATTATACACATCCGTTTTTACGACATCGTGGGAATCACTTTTTTTTGGCTGCACGTAGACAAAATCTGGCATCATATTCGGTTTCAGCACGTCGAATAACCACGGAAACTGGTGCAACATCGTTTTCTTTGCGACCACAGCTCACGAAAAACTCAATCATAGAAGTTGATATTCGTGTTCGATATGATGGCATATAACTTGAGTACACATTGTCGTAGGCCGATGAAACCGCATGCAATAGCTTCGTCTTGTCGAACTACACGAGTGCAATGCGCGAAGTTTGCCTGCGAACACTTTGTCTTCGAGAAAAAGTCGATTATACACATCCGTTTTTACGACATCGTGGGAATCACTTTTTTTTGGCTGCACGTAGACAAAATCGGGCATCATATTCGGTTTCAGCACGTCGAATAACCAGGGAAACTGGTGCAACATCGTTTTCTTTGCGACCACAGCTCACGAAAAACTCAATCATAGAAGTTGATATTCGTGTTCAATATGATGGCATATAACTTGAGTATACATTGTCGTAGGCCGATGAAACCGCGTGCAATAGCTTCGTCTTGTCGAACTACACGAGTGCAATGCGCGAAGTTTGCGTGCGAACAATTTGTCTTCGAGAAAAAGTAGACTATACATATGCGTTTTTACGACATCGTGGGAATCACTTTTTTTTGGCTGCACGTAGACAAAGTCTGGCATCATATTCGGTTTCAGCACGTCGAATAACCAAGGAAACTGATGCAACATCGTTTTCTTTGCGACCACAGCTCACGAAAAACTCAATCATAGAAGTTGATATTCGTGTTCGATATGATGGCATATAACTTGAGTACACATTGTCGTAGGCCGATGGAACCGCGTGCAATAGCTTCGTCTTGTCGAACTACACGAGTGCAATGCGCGAAGTTTGCGTGCGAACAATTTGTCTTCGAGAAAAAGTCGATTATACACATCCGTTTTTACGACATCGTGGGAATCACTTTTTTTTGGCTGCACGTAGACAAAATCTGGCATCATATTCGGTTTCAGCACGTCGAATAACCAGGGAAACTGGTGCACCATCGTTTTCTTTGCGACCACAGCTCACGAAAAACTCAATCATAGAAGTTGATATTCGTGTTCGATATGATGGCATATAACTTGAGTACACATTGTCGTAGGCCGATGAAACCGCATGCAATAGCTTCGTCTTGTCGAACTACACGAGTGCAATGCGCGAAGTTTGCGTGCGAACAATTTGGCTTCGAGAAAAAGTCGATTATACATATGCGTTTTTACGACATCGTGGGAATCACTTTTTTTTGGCTGCACGTAGACAAAATCTGGCATCATATTCGGTTTCAGCACGTCGAATAACCAGGGAAACTGATGCAACATCGTTTTCTTTGCGACCACAGCTCACGAAAAACTCAATCATAGAAGTTGATATTCGTGTTCAATATGATGGCATATAACTTGAGTACACATTGTCGTAGGCCGATGAAACCGCGTGCAATAGCTTCGTCTTGTCGAACTACACGAGTGCTATGCGCGAAGTTTGCGTGCGAACAATTTGTCTTCGAGAAAAAGTCGATTATACATAGCGTTTTTACGACATCGTAAGAATCACTTTTTTTTGGCTGCACGTAGAGAAAATCTGGCACCATATTCGGTTTCAGCACGTCGAATAACCAAGCAAACTGATGCAACGTCGTTTTCTTTGCGACCACAGCTCACGAAAAACTCAATCATAGAAGTTGATATTCGTGTTCGATATGATGGCATATAACTTGAGTACACATTGTCGTAGGCCGATGAAACCGCGTGCAATAGCTTCGTCTTGTCGAACTACACGAGTGCAATGCGCGAAGTTTGCGTGCGAACAATTTGTCTTCGAGAAAAAGTCGATTATACACATCCGTTTTTACGACATCGTGGGAATCACTTTTTTTTGGCTGCACGTAGACAAAATCTGGCATCATATTCGGTTTCAGCACGTCGAATAACCAAGGAAGCTGATGCAACATCGTTTTCTTTGCGACCACAGCTCACGAAAAACTCAATCATTGAAGTTGATATTCGTGTTCGATATGATGGCATATAACTTGAGTACACATTGTCGTAGGCCGATGAAACCGCGTGCAATAGCTTCGTCTTGTCGAACTACACGAGTGCAATGCGCGAAGTTTGCGTGCGACCAATTTGTCTTCGAGAAAAAGTCGATTATACACATCCGTTTTTACGACATCGTGGGAATCACTTTTTTTTGGCTGCACGTAGACAAAATCTGGCATCATATTCGATTTCAGCACGTCGAATAACCAGGGAAACTGATGCAACATCGTTTTCTTTGCGACCACAGCTCACGAAAAACTCAATCATAGAAGTTGATATTCGTGTTCAATATGATGGCATATAACTTGAGTACACATTGTCGTAGGCCGATGAAACCGCGTGCAATAGCTTCGTCTTGTCGAACTACACGAGTGCTATGCGCGAAGTTTGCGTGCGAACAATTTGTCTTCGAGAAAAAGTCGATTATACATAGCGTTTTTACGACATCGTGGGAATCACTTTTTTTTGGCTGCACGTAGACAAAATCCGGCACCATATTCGGTTTCAGCACGTCGAATAACCAAGGAAACTGATGCAACATCGTTTTCTTTGCGACCACAGCTCACGAAAAACTCAATCATAGAAGTTGATATTCGTGTTCGATATGATGGCATATAACTTGAGTACACATTGTCGTAGGCCGATGAAACCGCGTGCAATAGCTTCGTCTTGTCGAACTACACGAGTGCAATGCGCGAAGTTTGCGTGCGAACAATTTGTCTTCGAGAAAAAGTCGATTATACACATCCGTTTTTACGACATCGTGGGAATCACTTTTTTTTGGCTGCACGTAGACAAAATCTGGCATCATATTCGGTTTCAGCACGTCGAATAACCAAGGAAACTGATGCAACATCGTTTTCTTTGCGACCACAGCTCACGAAAATCTCAATCATTGAAGTTGATATTCGTGTTCGAGATGATGGCATATAACTTGAGTACACATTGTCGTAGGCCGATGAAACCGCGTGCAATAGCTTCGTCTTGTCGAACTACACGAGTGCAATGCGCGAAGTTTGCGTGCGAACAATTTGTCTTCGAGAAAAAGTCGATTATACATAGCGTTGTTACGACATCGTGGGAATCACTTTTTTTTGGCTGCACGTAGACAAAATCTGGCACCATATTCGGTTTCACCACGTCGAATAACCAAGGAAATTGATGCAACATCGTTTTCTTTGCGACCACAGCTCACGAAAAACTCAATCATTGGAGTTGATATTCGTGTTCGAGATGATGGCATATAACTTGAGTACACATTGTCGTAGGCCGATGAAACCGCGTGCAATAGCTTCGTCTTGTCGAACTACACGAGTGCAATGCGCGAAGTTTGCGTGCGAACAATTTGTCTTCGAGAAAAAGTCGATTATACATATGCGTTTTTACGACATCGTGGGAATCACTTTTTTTTGGCTGCACGTAGACAAAGTCTGGCATCATATTCGGTTTCAGCACGTCGAATAACCAAGGAAACTGATGCAACATCGTTTTCTTTGCGACCACAGCTCACGAAAAACTCAATCATAGAAGTTGATATTCGTGTTCGATATGATGGCATATAACTTGAGTACACATTGTCGTAGGCCGATGAAACCGCGTGCAATAGCTTCGTCTTGTCGAACTACACGAGTGCAATGCGCGAAGTTTGCGTGCGAACAATTTGTCTTCGAGAAAAAGTCGATTATACACATCCGTTTTTACGACATCGTGGGAATCACTTTTTTTTGGCTGCACGTAGACAAAATCTGGCATCATATTCGGTTTCAGCACGTCGAATAACCACGGAAACTGGTGCAACATCGTTTTCTTTGCGACCACAGCTCACGAAAAACTCAATCATAGAAGTTGATATTCGTGTTCGATATGATGGCATATAACTTGAGTACACATTGTCGTAGGCCGATGAAACCGCATGCAATAGCTTCGTCTTGTCGAACTACACGAGTGCAATGCGCTAAGTTTGCCTGCGAACACTTTGTCTTCGAGAAAAAGTCGATTATACACATCCGTTTTTACGACATCGTGGGAATCACTTTTTTTTGGCTGCACGTAGACAAAATCGGGCATCATATTCGGTTTCAGCACGTCGAATAACCAGGGAAACTGGTGCAACATCGTTTTCTTTGCGACCACAGCTCACGAAAAACTCAATCATAGAAGTTGATATTCGTGTTCAATATGATGGCATATAACTTGAGTATACATTGTCGTAGGCCGATGAAACCGCGTGCAATAGCTTCGTCTTGTCGAACTACACGAGTGCAATGCGCGAAGTTTGCGTGCGAACAATTTGTCTTCGAGAAAAAGTAGACTATACATATGCGTTTTTACGACATCGTGGGAATCACTTTTTTTTGGCTGCACGTAGACAAAGTCTGGCATCATATTCGGTTTCAGCACGTCGAATAACCAAGGAAACTGATGCAACATCGTTTTCTTTGCGACCACAGCTCACGAAAAACTCAATCATAGAAGTTGATATTCGTGTTCGATATGATGGCATATAACTTGAGTACACATTGTCGTAGGCCGATGGAACCGCGTGCAATAGCTTCGTCTTGTCGAACTACACGAGTGCAATGCGCGAAGTTTGCGTGCGAACAATTTGTCTTCGAGAAAAAGTCGATTATACACATCCGTTTTTACGACATCGTGGGAATCACTTTTTTTTGGCTGCACGTAGACAAAATCTGGCATCATATTCGGTTTCAGCACGTCGAATAACCAGGGAAACTGGTGCACCATCGTTTTCTTTGCGACCACAGCTCACGAAAAACTCAATCATAGAAGTTGATATTCGTGTTCGATATGATGGCATATAACTTGAGTACACATTGTCGTAGGCCGATGAAACCGCATGCAATAGCTTCGTCTTGTCGAACTACACGAGTGCAATGCGCGAAGTTTGCGTGCGAACAATTTGTCTTCGAGAAAAAGTCGATTATACATATGCGTTTTTACGACATCGTCGGAATCACTTTTTTTTGGCTGCACGTAGACAAAGTCTGGCATCATATTCGGTTTCAGCACGTCGAATAACCAAGGAAACTGATGCAACATCGTTTTCTTTGCGACCACAGCTCACGAAAAACTCAATCATAGAAGTTGATATTCGTGTTCGATATGATGGCATATAACTTGAGTACACATTGTCGTAGGCCGATGAAACCGCGTGCAATAGCTTCGTCTTGTCGAACTACACGAGTGCAATGCGCGAAGTTTGCGTGCGAACAATTTGTCTTCGAGAAAAAGTCGATTATACATATGCGTTTTTACGACATCGTGGGAATCATTTTTTTTTGGCTGCACGTAGACAAAGTCTGGCATCATATTCGGTTTCAGCACGTCGAATAACCAAGGAAACTGATGCAACATCGTTTTCTTTGCGACCACAGCTCACGAAAAACTCAATCATAGAAGTTGATATTCGTGTTCGATATGATGGCATATAACTTGAGTACACATTGTCGTAGGCCGATGAAACCGCGTGCAATAGCTTCGTCTTGTCGAACTACACGAGTGCAATGCGCGAAGTTTGCGTGCGAACAATTTGTCTTCGAGAAAAAGTCGATTATACACATCCGTTTTTACGACATCGTGGGAATCACTTTTTTTTGGCTGCACGTAGACAAAATCGGGCATCATATTCGGTTTCAGCACGTCGAATAACCAGGGAAACTGGTGCAACATCGTTTTCTTTGCGACCACAGCTCACGAAAAACTCAATCATAGAAGTTGATATTCGTGTTCAATATGATGGCATATAACTTGAGTATACATTGTCGTAGGCCGATGAAACCGCGTGCAATAGCTTCGTCTTGTCGAACTACACGAGTGCAATGCGCGAAGTTTGCGTGCGAACAATTTGTCTTCGAGAAAAAGTAGATTATACATATGCGTTTTTACGACATCGTGGGAATCACTTTTTTTTGGCTGCACGTAGACAAAGTCTGGCATCATATTCGGTTTCAGCACGTCGAATAACCAAGGAAACTGATGCAACATCGTTTTCTTTGCGACCACAGCTCACGAAAAACTCAATCATAGAAGTTGATATTCGTGTGCAATATGATGGCATATAACTTGAGTACACATTGTCGTAGGCCGATGAAACCGCGTGCAATAGCTTCGTCTTGTCGAACTACACGAGTGCAATGCGCGAAGTTTGCGTGCGAACAATTTGTCTTCGAGAAAAAGTAGATTATACATATGCGTTTTTACGACATCGTGGGAATCACTTTTTTTTGGCTGCACGTAGACAAAATCTGGCATCATATTCGGTTTCAGCACGTCGAATAACCAAGGAAACTGATGCAACATCGTTTTCTTTGCGACCACAGCTCACGAAAAACTCAATCATTGAAGTTGATATTCGTGTTCGAGATGATGGCATATAACTTGAGTACACATTGTCGTAGGCCGATGAAACCGCGTGCAATAGCTTCGTCTTGTCGAACTACACGAGTGCAATGCGCGAAGTTTGCGTGCGAACAATTTGTCTTCGAGAAAAAGTCGATTATACATAGCGTTGTTACGACATCGTGGGAATCACTTTTTTTTGGCTGCACGTAGACAAAATCTGGCACCATATTCGGTTTCACCACGTCGAATAACCAAGGAAACTGATGCAACATCGTTTTCTTTGCGACCACAGCTCACGAAAAACTCAATCATTGGAGTTGATATTCGTGTTCGAGATGATGGCATATAACTTGAGTACACATTGTCGTAGGCCGATGAAACCGCGTGCAATAGCTTCGTCTTGTCGAACTACACGAGTGCAATGCGCGAAGTTTGCGTGCGAACAATTTGTCTTCGAGAAAAAGTCGATTATACATATGCGTTTTTACGACATCGTGGGAATCATTTTTTTTTGGCTGCACGTAGACAAAGTCTGGCATCATATTCGGTTTCAGCACGTCGAATAACCAAGGAAACTGATGCAACATCGTTTTCTTTGCGACCACAGCTCACGAAAAACTCAATCATAGAAGTTGATATTCGTGTTCGATATGATGGCATATAACTTGAGTACACATTGTCGTAGGCCGATGAAACCGCGTGCAATAGCTTCGTCTTGTCGAACTACACGAGTGCAATGCGCGAAGTTTGCGTGCGAACAATTTGTCTTCGAGAAAAAGTCGATTATACACATCCGTTTTTACGACATCGTGGGAATCACTTTTTTTTGGCTGCACGTAGACAAAATCGGGCATCATATTCGGTTTCAGCACGTCGAATAACCAGGGAAACTGGTGCAACATCGTTTTCTTTGCGACCACAGCTCACGAAAAACTCAATCATAGAAGTTGATATTCGTGTTCAATATGATGGCATATAACTTGAGTATACATTGTCGTAGGCCGATGAAACCGCGTGCAATAGCTTCGTCTTGTCGAACTACACGAGTGCAATGCGCGAAGTTTGCGTGCGAACAATTTGTCTTCGAGAAAAAGTAGATTATACATATGCGTTTTTACGACATCGTGGGAATCACTTTTTTTTGGCTGCACGTAGACAAAGTCTGGCATCATATTCGGTTTCAGCACGTCGAATAACCAAGGAAACTGATGCAACATCGTTTTCTTTGCGACCACAGCTCACGAAAAACTCAATCATAGAAGTTGATATTCGTGTGCAATATGATGGCATATAACTTGAGTACACATTGTCGTAGGCCGATGAAACCGCGTGCAATAGCTTCGTCTTGTCGAACTACACGAGTGCAATGCGCGAAGTTTGCGTGCGAACAATTTGTCTTCGAGAAAAAGTAGATTATACATATGCGTTTTTACGACATCGTGGGAATCACTTTTTTTTGGCTGCACGTAGACAAAATCTGGCATCATATTCGGTTTCAGCACGTCGAATAACCAAGGAAACTGATGCAACATCGTTTTCTTTGCGACCACAGCTCACGAAAAACTCAATCATTGAAGTTGATATTCGTGTTCGAGATGATGGCATATAACTTGAGTACACATTGTCGTAGGCCGATGAAACCGCGTGCAACAGCTTCGTCTTGTCGAACTACACGAGTGCAATGCGCGAAGTTTGCGTGCGAACAATTTGTCTTCGAGAAAAAGTCGATTATACATAGCGTTGTTACGACATCGTGGGAATCACTTTTTTTTGGCTGCACGTAGACAAAATCTGGCACCATATTCGGTTTCACCACGTCGAATAACCAAGGAAACTGATGCAACATCGTTTTCTTTGCGACCACAGCTCACGAAAAACTCAATCATTGGAGTTGATATTCGTGTTCGAGATGATGGCATATAACTTGAGTACACATTGTCGTAGGCCGATGAAACCGCGTGCAATAGCTTCGTCTTGTCGAACTACACGAGTGCAATGCGCGAAGTTTGCGTGCGAACAATTTGTCTTCGAGAAAAAGTCGATTATACATATGCGTTTTTACGACATCGTGGGAATCACTTTTTTTTGGCTGCACGTAGACAAAGTCTGGCATCATATTCGGTTTCAGCACGTCGAATAACCAAGGAAACTGATGCAACATCGTTTTCTTTGCGACCACAGCTCACGAAAAACTCAATCATAGAAGTTGATATTCGTGTTCGATATGATGGCATATAACTTGAGTACACATTGTCGTAGGCCGATGAAACCGCGTGCAATAGCTTCGTCTTGTCGAACTACACGAGTGCAATGCGCGAAGTTTGCGTGCGAACAATTTGTCTTCGAGAAAAAGTCGATTATACACATCCGTTTTTACGACATCGTGGGAATCACTTTTTTTTGGCTGCACGTAGACAAAATCTGGCATCATATTCGGTTTCAGCACGTCGAATAATCAGGGAAACTGGTGCAACATCGTTTTCTTTGCGACCACAGCTCACGAAAAACTCAATCATAGAAGTTGATATTCGTGTTCGATATGATGGCATATAACTTGAGTACACATTGTCGTAGGCCGATGAAACCGCATGCAATAGCTTCGTCTTGTCGAACTACACGAGTGCAATGCGCGAAGTTTGCGTGCGAACAATTTGTCTTCGAGAAAAAGTAGATTATACATATGCGTTTTTACGACATCGTGGGAATCACTTTTTTTTGGCTGCACGTAGACAAAATCTGGCATCATATTCGGTTTCAGCACGTCGAATAACCAAGGAAACTGATGCAACATCGTTTTCTTTGCGACCACAGCTCACGAAAAACTCAATCATTGAAGTTGATATTCGTGTTCGAGATGATGGCATATAACTTGAGTACACATTGTCGTAGGCCGATGAAACCGCGTGCAATAGCTTCGTCTTGTCGAACTACACGAGTGCAATGCGCGAAGTTTGCGTGCGAACAATTTGTCTTCGAGAAAAAGTCGATTATACATAGCGTTGTTACGACATCGTATGAATCACTTTTTTTTCGCTGCACGTAGACAAAATCTGGCACCATATTCGGTTTCACCACGTCGAATAACCAAGGAAACTGATGCAACATCGTTTTCTTTGCGACCACAGCTCACGAAAAACTCAATCATTGGAGTTGATATTCGTGTTCGAGATGATGGCATATAACTTGAGTACACATTGTCGTAGGCCGATGAAACCGCGTGCAATAGCTTCGTCTTGTCGAACTACACGAGTGCAATGCGCGAAGTTTGCGTGCGAACAATTTGTCTTCGAGAAAAAGTCGATTATACATATGCGTTTTTACGACATCGTGGGAATCACTTTTTTTTGGCTGCACGTAGACAAAGTCTGGCATCATTTTCGGTTTCAGCACGTCGAATAACCAAGGAAACTGATGCAACATCGTTTTCTTTGCGACCACAGCTCACGAAAAACTCAATCATAGAAGTTGATATTCGTGTTCGATATGATGGCATATAACTTGAGTACACATTGTCGTAGGCCGATGAAACCGCGTGCAATAGCTTCGTCTTGTCGAACTACACGAGTGCAATGCGCGAAGTTTGCGTGCGAACAATTTGTCTTCGAGAAAAAGTCGATTATACATATGCGTTTTTACGACATCGTGGGAATCACTTTTTTTTGGCTGCACGTAGACAAAGTCTGGCATCATATTCGGTTTCAGCACGTCGAATAGCCAAGGAAACTGATGCAACATCGTTTTCTTTGCGACCACAGCTCACGAAAAACTCAATCATAGAAGTTGATATTCGTGTTCGATATGATGGCATATAACTTGAGTACACATTGTCGTAGGCCGATGAAACCGCGTGCAATAGCTTCGTCTTGTCGAACTACACGAGTGCAATGCGCGAAGTTTGCGTGCGAACAATTTGTCTTCGAGAAAAAGTCGATTATACACATCCGTTTTTACGACATCGTGGGAATCACTTTTTTTTGGCTGCACGTAGACAAAATCTGGCATCATATTCGGTTTCAGCACGTCGAATAACCAGGGAAACTGGTGCAACATCGTTTTCTTTGCGACCACAGCTCACGAAAAACTCAATCATAGAAGTTGATATTCGTGTTCGATATGATGGCATATAACTTGAGTACACATTGTCGTAGGCCGATGAAACCGCATGCAATAGCTTCGTCTTGTCGAACTACACGAGTGCAATGCGCGAAGTTTGCGTGCGAACAATTTGTCTTCGAGAAAAAGTCGATTATACATATGCGTTTTTACGACATCGTGGGAATCACTTTTTTTTGGCTGCACGTAGACAAAGTCTGGCATCATATTCGGTTTCAGCACGTCGAATAACCAAGGAAACTGATGCAACATCGTTTTCTTTGCGTCCACAGCTCACGAAAAACTCAATCATAGCAGTTGATATTCGTCTTCGATATGATGGCATATAACTTGAGTACACATTGTCGTAGGCCGATGAAACCGCGTGCAATAGCTTCGTCTTGTCGAACTACACGAGTGCAATGCGCGAAGTTTGCGTGCGAACAATTTGTCTTCGAGAAAAAGTCGATTATACATAGCGTTGTTACGACATCGTATGAATCACTTTTTTTTGGCTGCACGTAGACAAAATCTGGCACCATATTCGGTTTCACCACGTCGAATAACCAAGGAAACTGATGCAACTTCGTTTTCTTTGCGACCACAGCTCACGAAAAACTCAATCATTGGAGTTGATATTCGTGTTCGAGATGATGGCATATAACTTGAGTACACATTGTCGTAGGCCGATGAAACCGCGTGCAATAGCTTCGTCTTGTCGAACTACACGAGTGCAATGCGCGAAGTTTGCGTGCGAACAATTTGTCTTCGAGAAAAAGTCGATTATACATATGCGTTTTTACGACATCGTGGGAATCACTTTTTTTTGGCTGCACGTAGACAAAGTCTGGCATCATATTCGGTTTCAGCACGTCGAATAACCAAGGAAACTGATGCAACATCGTTTTCTTTGCGACCACAGCTCACGAAAAACTCAATCATAGAAGTTGATATTCGTGTTCGATATGATGGCATATAACTTGAGTACACATTGTCGTAGGCCGATGAAACCGCGTGCAATAGCTTCGTCTTGTCGAACTACACGAGTGCAATGCGCGAAGTTTGCGTGCGAACAATTTGTCTTCGAGAAAAAGTCGATTATACATATGCGTTTTTACGACATCGTGGGAATCACTTTTTTTTGGCTGCACGTAGACAAAGTCTGGCATCATATTCGGTTTCAGCACGTCGAATAGCCAAGGAAACTGATGCAACATCGTTTTCTTTGCGACCACAGCTCACGAAAAACTCAATCATAGAAGTTGATATTCGTGTTCGATATGATGGCATATAACTTGAGTACACATTGTCGTAGGCCGATGAAACCGCGTGCAATAGCTTCGTCTTGTCGAACTACACGAGTGCAATGCGCGAAGTTTCCGTGCGAACAATTTGTCTTCGAGAAAAAGTCGATTATACACATCCGTTTTTACGACATCGTGGGAATCACTTTTTTTTGGCTGCACGTAGACAAAGTCTGGCATCATATTCGGTTTCAGCACGTCGAATAGCCAAGGAAACTGATGCAACATCGTTTTCTTTGCGACCACAGCTCACGAAAAACTCAATCATAGAAGTTGATATTCGTGTTCGATATGATGGCATATAACTTGAGTACACATTGTCGTAGGCCGATGAAACCGCGTGCAATAGCTTCGTCTTGTCGAACTACACGAGTGCAATGCGCGAAGTTTGCGTGCGAACAATTTGTCTTCGAGAAAAAGTCGATTATACACATCCGTTTTTACGACATCGTGGGAATCCCTTTTTTTTGGCTGCACGTAGACAAAATCTGGCATCATATTCGGTTTCAGCACGTCGACTAACCAGGGAAACTGGTGCAACATCGTTTTCTTTGCGACCACAGCTCACGAAAAACTCAATCATAGAAGTTGATATTCGTGTTCGATATGATGGCATATAACTTGAGTACACATTGTCGTAGACCGATGAAACCGCATGCAATAGCTTCGTCTTGTCGAACTACACGAGTGCAATGCGCGAAGTTTGCGTGCGAACAATTTGTCTTCGAGAAAAAGTCGATTATACATATGCGTTTTTACGACATCGTGGGAATCACTTTTTTTTGGCTGCACGTAGACAAAGTCTGGCATCATATTCGGTTTCAGCACGTCGAATAACCAAGGAAACTGATGCAACATCGTTTTCTTTGCGACCACAGCTCACGAAAAACTCAATCATAGAAGTTGATATTCGTGTTCGATATGATGGCATATAACTTGAATACACATTGTCGTAGGCCCATGAAACCGCGTGCAATAGCTTCGTCTTGTCGAACTACACGAGTGCAATGCGCGAAGTTTGCGTGCGAACAATTTGTCTTCGAGAAAAAGTCGATTATACACATCCGTTTTTACGACATCGTGGGAATCACTTTTTTTTGGCTGCACGTAGACAAAATCTGGCATCATATTCGGTTTCAGCACGTCGAATAACCAAGGAAACTGATGCAACATCGTTTTCTTTGCGACCACAGCTCACGAAAAACTCAATCATTGAAGTTGATATTCGTGTTCGAGATGATGGCATATAACTTGAGTACACATTGTCGTAGGCCGATGAAACCGCGTGCAATAGCTTCGTCTTGTCGAACTACACGAGTGCAATGCGCGAAGTTTGCGTGCGAACAATTTGTCTTCGAGAAAAAGTCGATTATACATAGCGTTGTTACGACATCGTATGAATCACTTTTTTTTGGCTGCACGTAGACAAAATCTGGCACCATATTCGGTTTCACCACGTCGAATAACCAAGGAAACTGATGCAACATCGTTTTCTTTGCGACCACAGCTCACGAAAAACTCAATCATTGGAGTTGATATTCGTGTTCGAGATGATGGCATATAACTTGAGTACACATTGTCGTAGGCCGATGAAACCGCGTGCAATAGCTTCGTCTTGTCGAACTACACGAGTGCAATGCGCGAAGTTTGCGTGCGAACAATTTGTCTTCGAGAAAAAGTCGATTATACATATGCGTTTTTACGACATCGTGGGAATCACTTTTTTTTGGCTGCACGTAGACAAAGTCTGGCATCATATTCGGTTTCAGCACGTCGAATAGCCAAGGAAACTGATGCAACATCGTTTTCTTTGCGACCACAGCTCACGAAAAACTCAATCATAGAAGTTGATATTCGTGTTCGATATGATGGCATATAACTTGAGTACACATTGTCGTAGGCCGATGAAACCGCGTGCAATAGCTTCGTCTTGTCGAACTACACGAGTGCAATGCGCGAAGTTTGCGTGCGAACAATTTGTCTTCGAGAAAAAGTCGATTATACACATCCGTTTTTACGACATCGTGGGAATCACTTTTTTTTGGCTGCACGTAGACAAAATCTGGCATCATATTCGGTTTCAGCACGTCGAATAACCAGGGAAACTGGTGCAACATCGTTTTCTTTGCGACCACAGCTCACGAAAAACTCAATCATAGAAGTTGATATTCGTGTTCGATATGATGGCATATAACTTGAGTACACATTGTCGTAGGCCGATGAAACCGCGTGCAATAGCTTCGTCTTGTCGAACTACACGAGTGCAATGCGCGAAGTTTGCGTGCGAACAATTTGTCTTCGAGAAAAAGTCGATTATACATATGCGTTTTTACGACATCGTGGGAATCACTTTTTTTTGGCTGCACGTAGACAAAGTCTGGCATCATATTCGGTTTCAGCACGTCGAATAGCCAAGGAAACTGATGCAACATCGTTTTCTTTGCGACCACAGCTCACGAAAAACTCAATCATAGAAGTTGATATTCGTGTTCGATATGATGGCATATAACTTGAGTACACATTGTCGTAGGCCGATGAAACCGCGTGCAATAGCTTCGTCTTGTCGAACTACACGAGTGCAATGCGCGAAGTTTGCGTGCGAACAATTTGTCTTCGAGAAAAAGTCGATTATACACATCCGTTTTTACGACATCGTGGGAATCCCTTTTTTTTGGCTGCACGTAGACAAAATCTGGCATCATATTCGGTTTCAGCACGTCGACTAACCAGGGAAACTGGTGCAACATCGTTTTCTTTGCGACCACAGCTCACGAAAAACTCAATCATAGAAGTTGATATTCGTGTTCGATATGATGGCATATAACTTGAGTACACATTGTCGTAGACCGATGAAACCGCATGCAATAGCTTCGTCTTGTCGAACTACACGAGTGCAATGCGCGAAGTTTGCGTGCGAACAATTTGTCTTCGAGAAAAAGTCGATTATACACATCCGTTTTTACGACATCGTGGGAATCCCTTTTTTTTGGCTGCACGTAGACAAAATCTGGCATCATATTCGGTTTCAGCACGTCGACTAACCAGGGAAACTGGTGCAACATCGTTTTCTTTGCGACCACAGCTCACGAAAAACTCAATCATAGAAGTTGATATTCGTGTTCGATATGATGGCATATAACTTGAGTACACATTGTCGTAGACCGATGAAACCGCATGCAATAGCTTCGTCTTGTCGAACTACACGAGTGCAATGCGCGAAGTTTGCGTGCGAACAATTTGTCTTCGAGAAAAAGTCGATTATACATATGCGTTTTTACGACATCGTGGGAATCACTTTTTTTTGGCTGCACGTAGACAAAGTCTGGCATCATATTCGGTTTCAGCACGTCGAATAACCAAGGAAACTGATGCAACATCGTTTTCTTTGCGACCACAGCTCACGAAAAACTCAATCATAGAAGTTGATATTCGTGTTCGATATGATGGCATATAACTTGAATACACATTGTCGTAGGCCGATGAAACCGCGTGCAATAGCTTCGTCTTGTCGAACTACACGAGTGCAATGCGCGAAGTTTGCGTGCGAACAATTTGTCTTCGAGAAAAAGTCGATTATACACATCCGTTTTTACGACATCGTGGGAATCACTTTTTTTTGGCTGCACGTAGACAAAATCTGGCATCATATTCGGTTTCAGCACGTCGAATAACCAAGGAAACTGATGCAACATCGTTTTCTTTGCGACCACAGCTCACGAAAAACTCAATCATTGAAGTTGATATTCGTGTTCGAGATGATGGCATATAACTTGAGTACACATTGTCGTAGGCCGATGAAACCGCGTGCAATAGCTTCGTCTTGTCGAACTACACGAGTGCAATGCGCGAAGTTTGCGTGCGAACAATTTGTCTTCGAGAAAAAGTCGATTATACATATGCGTTTTTACGACATCGTGGGAATCACTTTTTTTTGGCTGCACGTAGACAAAGTCTGGCATCATATTCGGTTTCAGCACGTCGAATAACCAAGGAAACTGATGCAACATCGTTTTCTTTGCGTCCACAGCTCACGAAAAACTCAATCATAGCAGTTGATATTCGTCTTCGATATGATGGCATATAACTTGAATACACATTGTCGTAGGCCGATGAAACCGCGTGCAATAGCTTCGTCTTGTCGAACTACACGAGTGCAATGCGCGAAGTTTGCGTGCGAACAATTTGTCTTCGAGAAAAAGTCGATTATACATATGCGGTTTTACGACATCGTGGGAATCACTTTTTTTTGGCTGCACGTAGACAAAATCTGGCACCATATTCGGTTTCAGCACGTCGAATAACCAAGCAAACTGATGCAACATCGTTTTCTTTGCGACCACAGCTCAGGAAAAACTCAATCATTGAAGTTGATATTCGTGTTCGAGATGATGGCATATAACTTGAGTACACATTGTCGTAGGCCGATGAAACCGCGTGCAATAGCTTCGTCTTGTCGAACTACACGAGTGCAATGCGCGAAGATTGCGTGCGACCAATTTGTCTTCGAGAAAAAGTCGATTATACACATGTGTTTTTACGACATCGTGGGAATCACTTTTTTTTGGCTGCACGTAGACAAAATCTGGCATGATATTCGGTTTCAGCACGACGAATAACCAAGGAAACTGATGCAACATCGGTTTCTTTGCGACCACAGCTCACGAAAAACTCAATCATAGGAGTTGATATTCGTGTTCGATATGATGGCATATAACTTGAGTACACATTGTCGTAGGCCGATGAAACCGCGTGCAATAGCTTCGTCTTGTCGAACTACACGAGTGCAATGCGCGAAGTTTGCGTGCGAACAATTTGTCTTCGAGAAAAAGTCGATTATACATAGCGTTGTTACGACATCGTGGGAATCACTTTTTTTTGGCTGCACGTAGACAAAATCTGGCACCATATTCGGTTTCAGCACGTCGAATAACCGAGCAAACTGATGCAACATCGTTTTCTTTGCGACCACAGCTCACGAAAAACTCAAACATAGAAGTTGATATTCGTGTTCGAGCTGATGGCATATAACTTGAGTACACATTGTCGTAGGCCGATGAAACCGCGTGCAATAGCTTCGTCTTGTCGAACTACACGAGTGCAATGCGCGAAGTTTGCGTGCGAACAATTTGTCTTCGAGAAAAAGTCGATTATACACATGTGTTTTTACGACATCGTGGGAATCACTTTTTTTTGGCTGCACGTAGACAAAATCTGGCATCATATTCGGTTTCAGCACGACGAATAACCAAGGAAACTGATGCAACATCGGTTTCTTTGCGACCACAGCTCACGAAAAACTCAATCATAGAAGTTGATATTCGTGTTCGATATGATGGCATATAACTTGAGTACACATTGTCGTAGGCCGATGAAACCGCGTGCAATAGCTTCGTCTTGTCGAACTACACGAGTGCAATGCGCGAAGTTTGCGTGCGAACAATTTGTCTTCGAGAAAAAGTCGATTATACATAGCGTTGTTACGACATCGTGGGAATCACTTTTTTTTGGCTGCACGTAGACAAAATCTGGCACCATATTCGGTTTCACCACGTCGAATAACCAAGGAAACTGATGCAACATCGTTTTCTTTGCGACCCCAGCTCACGAAAAACTCAATCATTGGAGTTGATATTCGTGTTCGAGATGATGGCATATAACTTGAGTACACATTGTCGTAGGCCGATGAAACCGCGTGCAATAGCTTCGTCTTGTCGAACTACACGAGTGCAATGCGCGAAGTTTGCGTGCGAACAATTTGTCTTCGAGAAAAAGTCGATTATACATATGCGTTTTTACTACATCGTGGGAATCACTTTTTTTTGGCTGCACGTAGACAAAGTCTGGCATCATATTCGGTTTCAGCACGTCGAATAACCAAGGAAACTGATGCAACATCGTTTTCTTGGCGACCACAGCTCACGAAAAACTCAATCATAGAAGTTGATATTCGTGTTCGATATGATGGCATATAACTTGAGTACACATTGTCGTAGGCCGATGAAACCGCGTGCAATAGCTTCGTCTTGTCGAACTACACGAGTGCAATGCGCGAAGTTTGCGTGCGAACAATTTGTCTTCGAGAAAAAGTCGATTATACATAGCGTTGTTACGACATCGTGGGAATCACTTTTTTTTGGCTGCACGTAGACAAAATCTGGCACCATATTCGGTTTCAGCACGTCGAATAACCGAGCAAACTGATGCAACATCGTTTTCTTTGCGACCACAGCTCACGAAAAACTCAATCATAGAAGTTGATATTCGTGTTCGAGATGATGGCATATAACTTGAGTACACATTGTCGTAGGCCGATGAAACCGCGTGCAATAGCTTCGTCTTGTCGAACTACACGAGTGCAATGCGCGAAGTTTGCGTGCGAACAATTTGTCTTCGAGAAAAAGTCGATTATACACATGTGTTTTTACGACATCGTGGGAATCACTTTTTTTTGGCTGCACGTAGACAAAATCTGGCATCATATTCGGTTTCAGCACGACGAATAACCAAGGAAACTGATGCAACATCGGTTTCTTTGCGACCACAGCTCACGAAAAACTCAATCATAGAAGTTGATATTCGTGTTCGATATGATGGCATATAACTTGAGTACACATTGTCGTAGGCCGATGAAACCGCGTGCAATAGCTTCGTCTTGTCGAACTACACGAGTGCAATGCGCGAAGTTTGCGTGCGAACAATTTGTCTTCGAGAAAAAGTCGATTATACATAGCGTTGTTACGACATCGTGGGAATCACTTTTTTTTGGCTGCACGTAGACAAAATCTGGCACCATATTCGGTTTCACCACGTCGAATAACCAAGGAAACTGATGCAACATCGTTTTCTTTGCGACCCCAGCTCACGAAAAACTCAATCATTGGAGTTGATATTCGTGTTCGAGATGATGGCATATAACTTGAGTACACATTGTCGTAGGCCGATGAAACCGCGTGCAATAGCTTCGTCTTGTCGAACTACACGAGTGCAATGCGCGAAGTTTGCGTGCGAACAATTTGTCTTCGAGAAAAAGTCGATTATACATATGCGTTTTTACTACATCGTGGGAATCACTTTTTTTTGGCTGCACGTAGACAAAGTCTGGCATCATATTCGGTTTCAGCACGTCGAATAACCAAGGAAACTGATGCAACATCGTTTTCTTGGCGACCACAGCTCACGAAAAACTCAATCATAGAAGTTGATATTCGTGTTCGATATGATGGCATATAACTTGAGTACACATTGTCGTAGGCCGATGAAACCGCGTGCAATAGCTTCGTCTTGTCGAACTACACGAGTGCAATGCGCGAAGTTTGCGTGCGAACAATTTGTCTTCGAGAAAAAGTCGATTATACACATCCGTTTTTACGACATCGTGGGAATCACTTTTTTTTGGCTGCACGTAGACAAAATCTGGCATCATATTCGGTTTCAGCACGTCGAATAACCAGGGAAACTGGTGCAACATCGTTTTCTTTGCGACCACAGCTCACGAAAAACTCAATCATAGAAGTTGATATTCGTGTTCGAGATGATGCCATATAACTTGAGTACACATTGTCGTAGGCCGATGAAACCGCATGCAATAGCTTCGTCTTGTCGAACTACACGAGTGCAATGCGCGAAGTTTGCGTGCGAACAATTTGTCTTCGAGAAAAAGTCGATTATACATATGCGTTTTTACTACATCGTGGGAATCACTTTTTTTTGGCTGCACGTAGACAAAGTCTGGCATCATATTCGGTTTCAGCACGTCGAATAACCAAGGAAACTGATGCAACATCGTTTTCTTGGCGACCACAGCTCACGAAAAACTCAATCATAGAAGTTGATATTCGTGTTCGATATGATGGCATATAACTTGAGTACACATTGTCGTAGGCCGATGAAACCGCGTGCAATAGCTTCGTCTTGTCGAACTACACGAGTGCAATGCGCGAAGTTTGCGTGCGAACAATTTGTCTTCGAGAAAAAGTCGATTATACACATCCGTTTTTACGACATCGTGGGAATCACTTTTTTTTGGCTGCACGTAGACAAAATCTGGCATCATATTCGGTTTCAGCACGTCGAATAACCAGGGAAACTGGTGCAACATCGTTTTCTTTGCGACCACAGCTCACGAAAAACTCAATCATAGAAGTTGATATTCGTGTTCGAGATGATGCCATATAACTTGAGTACACATTGTCGTAGGCCGATGAAACCGCATGCAATAGCTTCGTCTTGTCGAACTACACGAGTGCAATGCGCGAAGTTTGCGTGCGAACAATTTGTCTTCGAGAAAAAGTCGATTATACATATGCGTTTTTACGACATCGTGGGAATCACTTTTTTTTGGCTGCACGTAGACAAAGTCTGGCATCATATTCGGTTTCAGCACGTCGAATAACCAAGGAAACTGATCCAACATCGTTTTCTTTGCGACCACAGCTCACGAAAAACTCAATCATAGCAGTTGATATTCCTGTTCGATATGATGGCATATAACTTGAATACACATTGTCGTAGGCCGATGAAACCGCGTGCAATAGCTTCGTCTTGTCGAACTACACGAGTGCAATTCGCGAAGTTTGCGTGCGAACAATTTGTCTTCGAGAAAAAGTCGATTATACACATCCGTTTTTACGACATCGTGGGAATCACTTTTTTTTGGCTGCACGTAGACAAAATCTGGCATCATATTCGGTTTCAGCACGTCGAATAACCAAGGAAACTGATGCAACATCGTTTTCTTTGCGACCACAGCTCACGAAAAACTCAATCATTGAAGTTGATATTCGTGTTCGAGATGATGGCATATAACTTGAGTACACATTGTCGTAGGCCGATGAAACCGCGTGCAATAGCTTCGTCTTGTCGAACTACACGAGTGCAATGCGCGAAGTTTGCGTGCGAACAATTTGTCTTCGAGAAAAAGTCGATTATACATAGCGTTGTTACGACATCGTATGAATCACTTTTTTTTGGCTGCACGTAGACAAAATCTGGCACCATATTCGGTTTCACCACGTCGAATAACCAAGGAAACTGATGCAACATCGTTTTCTTTGCGACCACAGCTCACGAAAAACTCAATCATTGGAGTTGATATTCGTGTTCGAGATGATGGCATATAACTTGAGTACACATTGTCGTAGGCCGATGAAACCGCGTGCAATAGCTTCGTCTTGTCGAACTACACGAGTGCAATGCGCGAAGTTTGCGTGCGAACAATTTGTCTTCGAGAAAAAGTCGATTATACACATCCGTTTTTACGACATCGTGGGAATCACTTTTTTTTGGCTGCACGTAGACAAAATCTGGCATCATATTCGGTTTCAGCACGTCGAATAACCAGGGAAACTGGTGCAACATCGTTTTCTTTGCGACCACAGCTCACGAAAAACTCAATCATAGAAGTTGATATTCGTGTTCGAGATGATGCCATATAACTTGAGTACACATTGTCGTAGGCCGATGAAACCGCATGCAATAGCTTCGTCTTGTCGAACTACACGAGTGCAATGCGCGAAGTTTGCGTGCGAACAATTTGTCTTCGAGAAAAAGTCGATTATACATATGCGTTTTTACTACATCGTGGGAATCACTTTTTTTTGGCTGCACGTAGACAAAGTCTGGCATCATATTCGGTTTCAGCACGTCGAATAACCAAGGAAACTGATGCAACATCGTTTTCTTGGCGACCACAGCTCACGAAAAACTCAATCATAGAAGTTGATATTCGTGTTCGATATGATGGCATATAACTTGAGTACACATTGTCGTAGGCCGATGAAACCGCGTGCAATAGCTTCGTCTTGTCGAACTACACGAGTGCAATGCGCGAAGTTTGCGTGCGAACAATTTGTCTTCGAGAAAAAGTCGATTATACACATCCGTTTTTACGACATCGTGGGAATCACTTTTTTTTGGCTGCACGTAGACAAAATCTGGCATCATATTCGGTTTCAGCACGTCGAATAACCAGGGAAACTGGTGCAACATCGTTTTCTTTGCGACCACAGCTCACGAAAAACTCAATCATAGAAGTTGATATTCGTGTTCGAGATGATGCCATATAACTTGAGTACACATTGTCGTAGGCCGATGAAACCGCATGCAATAGCTTCGTCTTGTCGAACTACACGAGTGCAATGCGCGAAGTTTGCGTGCGAACAATTTGTCTTCGAGAAAAAGTCGATTATACATATGCGTTTTTACGACATCGTGGGAATCACTTTTTTTTGGCTGCACGTAGACAAAGTCTGGCATCATATTCGGTTTCAGCACGTCGAATAACCAAGGAAACTGATCCAACATCGTTTTCTTTGCGACCACAGCTCACGAAAAACTCAATCATAGCAGTTGATATTCCTGTTCGATATGATGGCATATAACTTGAATACACATTGTCGTAGGCCGATGAAACCGCGTGCAATAGCTTCGTCTTGTCGAACTACACGAGTGCAATTCGCGAAGTTTGCGTGCGAACAATTTGTCTTCGAGAAAAAGTCGATTATACACATCCGTTTTTACGACATCGTGGGAATCACTTTTTTTTGGCTGCACGTAGACAAAATCTGGCATCATATTCGGTTTCAGCACGTCGAATAACCAAGGAAACTGATGCAACATCGTTTTCTTTGCGACCACAGCTCACGAAAAACTCAATCATTGAAGTTGATATTCGTGTTCGAGATGATGGCATATAACTTGAGTACACATTGTCGTAGGCCGATGAAACCGCGTGCAATAGCTTCGTCTTGTCGAACTACACGAGTGCAATGCGCGAAGTTTGCGTGCGAACAATTTGTCTTCGAGAAAAAGTCGATTATACATAGCGTTGTTACGACATCGTATGAATCACTTTTTTTTGGCTGCACGTAGACAAAATCTGGCACCATATTCGGTTTCACCACGTCGAATAACCAAGGAAACTGATGCAACATCGTTTTCTTTGCGACCACAGCTCACGAAAAACTCAATCATTGGAGTTGATATTCGTGTTCGAGATGATGGCATATAACTTGAGTACACATTGTCGTAGGCCGATGAAACCGCGTGCAATAGCTTCGTCTTGTCGAACTACACGAGTGCAATGCGCGAAGTTTGCGTGCGAACAATTTGTCTTCGAGAAAAAGTCGATTATACACATCCGTTTTTACGACATCGTGGGAATCACTTTTTTTTGGCTGCACGTAGACAAAATCTGGCATCATATTCGGTTTCAGCACGTCGAATAACCAGGGAAACTGGTGCAACATCGTTTTCTTTGCGACCACAGCTCACGAAAAACTCAATCATAGAAGTTGATATTCGTGTTCGATATGATGGCATATAACTTGAGTACACATTGTCGTAGGCCGATGAAACCGCATGCAATAGCTTCGTCTTGTCGAACTACACGAGTGCAATGCGCGAAGTTTGCGTGCGAACAATTTGTCTTCGAGAAAAAGTCGATTATACATATGCGTTTTTACGACATCGTGGGAATCACTTTTTTTTGGCTGCACGTAGACAAAGTCTGGCATCATATTCGGTTTCAGCACGTCGAATAACCAAGGAAACTGATGCAACATCGTTTTCTTTGCGTCCACAGCTCACGAAAAACTCAATCATAGCAGTTGATATTCGTCTTCGATATGATGGCATATAACTTGAGTACACATTGTCGTAGGCCGATGAAACCGCGTGCAATAGCTTCGTCTTGTCGAACTACACGAGTGCAATGCGCGAAGTTTGCGTGCGAACAATTTGTCTTCGAGAAAAAGTCGATTATACATAGCGTTGTTACGACATCGTATGAATCACTTTTTTTTGGCTGCACGTAGACAAAATCTGGCACCATATTCGGTTTCACCACGTCGAATAACCAAGGAAACTGATGCAACTTCGTTTTCTTTGCGACCACAGCTCACGAAAAACTCAATCATTGGAGTTGATATTCGTGTTCGAGATGATGGCATATAACTTGAGTACACATTGTCGTAGGCCGATGAAACCGCGTGCAATAGCTTCGTCTTGTCGAACTACACGAGTGCAATGCGCGAAGTTTGCGTGCGAACAATTTGTCTTCGAGAAAAAGTCGATTATACATATGCGTTTTTACGACATCGTGGGAATCACTTTTTTTTGGCTGCACGTAGACAAAGTCTGGCATCATATTTGGTTTCAGCACGTCGAATAACCAAGGAAACTGATGCAACATCGTTTTCTTTGCGACCACAGCTCACGAAAAACTCAATCATAGAAGTTGATATTCGTGTTCGATATGATGGCATATAACTTGAGTACACATTGTCGTAGGCCGATGAAACCGCGTGCAATAGCTTCGTCTTGTCGAACTACACGAGTGCAATGCGCGAAGTTTGCGTGCGAACAATTTGTCTTCGAGAAAAAGTCGATTATACACATCCGTTTTTACGACATCGTGGGAATCACTTTTTTTTGGCTGCACGTAGACAAAATCTGGCATCATATTCGGTTTCAGCACGTCGAATAACCAGGGAAACTGGTGCAACATCGTTTTCTTTGCGACCACAGCTCACGAAAAACTCAATCATAGAAGTTGATATTCGTGTTCGAGATGATGCCATATAACTTGAGTACACATTGTCGTAGGCCGATGAAACCGCATGCAATAGCTTCGTCTTGTCGAACTACACGAGTGCAATGCGCGAAGTTTGCGTGCGAACAATTTGTCTTCGAGAAAAAGTCGATTATACATATGCGTTTTTACGACATCGTGGGAATCACTTTTTTTTGGCTGCACGTAGACAAAGTCTGGCATCATATTCGGTTTCAGCACGTCGAATAACCAAGGAAACTGATCCAACATCGTTTTCTTTGCGACCACAGCTCACGAAAAACTCAATCATAGCAGTTGATATTCGTGTTCGATATGATGGCATATAACTTGAATACACATTGTCGTAGGCCGATGAAACCGCGTGCAATAGCTTCGTCTTGTCGAACTACACGAGTGCAATTCGCGAAGTTTGCGTGCGAACAATTTGTCTTCGAGAAAAAGTCGATTATACACATCCGTTTTTACGACATCGTGGGAATCACTTTTTTTTGGCTGCACGTAGACAAAATCTGGCATCATATTCGGTTTCAGCACGTCGAATAACCAAGGAAACTGATGCAACATCGTTTTCTTTGCGTCCACAGCTCACGAAAAACTCAATCATAGCAGTTGATATTCGTCTTTGATATGATGGCATATAACTTGAGTACACATTGTCGTAGGCCGATGAAACCGCGTGCAATAGCTTCGTCTTGTCGAACTACACGAGTGCAATGCGCGAAGTTTGCGTGCGAACAATTTGTCTTCGAGAAAAAGTCGATTATACATAGCGTTGTTACGACATCGTATGAATCACTTTTTTTTGGCTGCACGTAGACAAAATCTGGCACCATATTCGGTTTCACCACGTCGAATAACCAAGGAAACTGATGCAACTTCGTTTTCTTTGCGACCACAGCTCACGAAAAACTCAATCATTGGAGTTGATATTCGTGTTCGAGATGATGGCATATAACTTGAGTACACATTGTCGTAGGCCGATGAAACCGCGTGCAATAGCTTCGTCTTGTCGAACTACACGAGTGCAATGCGCGAAGTTTGCGTGCGAACAATTTGTCTTCGAGAAAAAGTCGATTATACATATGCGTTTTTACGACATCGTGGGAATCACTTTTTTTTGGCTGCACGTAGACAAAGTCTGGCATCATATTTGGTTTCAGCACGTCGAATAACCAAGGAAACTGATGCAACATCGTTTTCTTTGCGACCACAGCTCACGAAAAACTCAATCATAGAAGTTGATATTCGTGTTCGATATGATGGCATATAACTTGAGTACACATTGTCGTAGGCCGATGAAACCGCGTGCAATAGCTTCGTCTTGTCGAACTACACGAGTGCAATGCGCGAAGTTTGCGTGCGAACAATTTGTCTTCGAGAAAAAGTCGATTATACATATGCGTTTTTACGACATCGTGGGAATCACTTTTTTTTGGCTGCACGTAGACAAAGTCTGGCATCATATTCGGTTTCAGCACGTCGAATAGCCAAGGAAACTGATGCAACATCGTTTTCTTTGCGACCACAGCTCACGAAAAACTCAATCATAGAAGTTGATATTCGTGTTCGATATGATGGCATATAACTTGAGTACACATTGTCGTAGGCCGATGAAACCGCGTGCAATAGCTTCGTCTTGTCGAACTACACGAGTGCAATGCGCGAAGTTTCCGTGCGAACAATTTGTCTTCGAGAAAAAGTCGATTATACACATCCGTTTTTACGACATCGTGGGAATCACTTTTTTTTGGCTGCACGTAGACAAAGTCTGGCATCATATTCGGTTTCAGCACGTCGAATAGCCAAGGAAACTGATGCAACATCGTTTTCTTTGCGACCACAGCTCACGAAAAACTCAATCATAGAAGTTGATATTCGTGTTCGATATGATGGCATATAACTTGAGTACACATTGTCGTAGGCCGATGAAACCGCGTGCAATAGCTTCGTCTTGTCGAACTACACGAGTGCAATGCGCGAAGTTTGCGTGCGAACAATTTGTCTTCGAGAAAAAGTCGATTATACACATCCGTTTTTACGACATCGTGGGAATCCCTTTTTTTTGGCTGCACGTAGACAAAATCTGGCATCATATTCGGTTTCAGCACGTCGACTAACCAGGGAAACTGGTGCAACATCGTTTTCTTTGCGACCACAGCTCACGAAAAACTCAATCATAGAAGTTGATATTCGTGTTCGATATGATGGCATATAACTTGAGTACACATTGTCGTAGACCGATGAAACCGCATGCAATAGCTTCGTCTTGTCGAACTACACGAGTGCAATGCGCGAAGTTTGCGTGCGAACAATTTGTCTTCGAGAAAAAGTCGATTATACATATGCGTTTTTACGACATCGTGGGAATCACTTTTTTTTGGCTGCACGTAGACAAAGTCTGGCATCATATTCGGTTTCAGCACGTCGAATAACCAAGGAAACTGATGCAACATCGTTTTCTTTGCGACCACAGCTCACGAAAAACTCAATCATAGAAGTTGATATTCGTGTTCGATATGATGGCATATAACTTGAATACACATTGTCGTAGGCCGATGAAACCGCGTGCAATAGCTTCGTCTTGTCGAACTACACGAGTGCAATGCGCGAAGTTTGCGTGCGAACAATTTGTCTTCGAGAAAAAGTCGATTATACACATCCGTTTTTACGACATCGTGGGAATCACTTTTTTTTGGCTGCACGTAGACAAAATCTGGCATCATATTCGGTTTCAGCACGTCGAATAACCAAGGAAACTGATGCAACATCGTTTTCTTTGCGACCACAGCTCACGAAAAACTCAATCATTGAAGTTGATATTCGTGTTCGAGATGATGGCATATAACTTGAGTACACATTGTCGTAGGCCGATGAAACCGCGTGCAATAGCTTCGTCTTGTCGAACTACACGAGTGCAATGCGCGAAGTTTGCGTGCGAACAATTTGTCTTCGAGAAAAAGTCGATTATACATAGCGTTGTTACGACATCGTATGAATCACTTTTTTTTGGCTGCACGTAGACAAAATCTGGCACCATATTCGGTTTCACCACGTCGAATAACCAAGGAAACTGATGCAACATCGTTTTCTTTGCGACCACAGCTCACGAAAAACTCAATCATTGGAGTTGATATTCGTGTTCGAGATGATGGCATATAACTTGAGTACACATTGTCGTAGGCCGATGAAACCGCGTGCAATAGCTTCGTCTTGTCGAACTACACGAGTGCAATGCGCGAAGTTTGCGTGCGAACAATTTGTCTTCGAGAAAAAGTCGATTATACATATGCGTTTTTACGACATCGTGGGAATCACTTTTTTTTGGCTGCACGTAGACAAAGTCTGGCATCATATTCGGTTTCAGCACGTCGAATAACCAAGGAAACTGATGCAACATCGTTTTCTTTGCGACCACAGCTCACGAAAAACTCAATCATAGAAGTTGATATTCGTGTTCGATATGATGGCATATAACTTGAGTACACATTGTCGTAGGCCGATGAAACCGCGTGCAATAGCTTCGTCTTGTCGAACTACACGAGTGCAATGCGCGAAGTTTGCGTGCGAACAATTTGTCTTCGAGAAAAAGTCGATTATACATATGCGTTTTTACGACATCGTGGGAATCACTTTTTTTTGGCTGCACGTAGACAAAGTCTGGCATCATATTCGGTTTCAGCACGTCGAATAGCCAAGGAAACTGATGCAACATCGTTTTCTTTGCGACCACAGCTCACGAAAAACTCAATCATAGAAGTTGATATTCGTGTTCGATATGATGGCATATAACTTGAGTACACATTGTCGTAGGCCGATGAAACCGCGTGCAATAGCTTCGTCTTGTCGAACTACACGAGTGCAATGCGCGAAGTTTGCGTGCGAACAATTTGTCTTTGAGAAAAAGTCGATTATACATATGCGTTTTTACGACATCGTGGGAATCACTTTTTTTTGGCTGCACGTAGACAAAGTCTGGCATTATATTCGGTTTCAGCACGTCGAATAACCAAGGAAACTGATGCAACATCGTTTTCTTTGCGACCACAGCTCACGAAAAACTCAATCATAGAAGTTGATATTCGTGTTCGAGATGATGGCATATAACTTGAGTACACATTGTCGTAGGCCGATGAAACCGCGTGCAATAGCTTCGTCTTGTCGAACTACACGAGTGCAATGCGCGAAGTTTGCGTGCGAACAATTTGTCTTCGAGAAAAAGTCGATTATACATATGCGTTTTTACGACATCGTGGGAATCCCTTTTTTTCGGCTGCACGTAGACAAAGTCTGGCATTATATTCGGTTTCAGCACGTCGAATAACCAAGGAAACTGATGCAACATCGTTTTCTTTGCGACCACAGCTCACGAAAAACTCAATCATAGAAGTCGATATTCGTGTTCGATATGATGGCATATAACATGAGTACACATTGTCGTAGGCCGATGAAACCGCGTGCAATAGCTTCGTCTTGTCGAACTACACGAGTGCAATGCGCGAAGTTTGCGTGCGAACAATTTGTCTTCGAGAAAAAGTCGATTATACATATGCGTTTTTACGACATCGTGGGAATCACTTTTTTTTGGCTGCACGTAGACAAAGTCTGGCATCATATTCGGTTTCAGCACGTCGAATAGCCAAGGAAACTGATGCAACATCGTTTTCTTTGCGACCACAGCTCACGAAAAACTCAATCATAGAAGTTGATATTCGTGTTCGAGATGATGGCATATAACTTGAGTACACATTGTCGTAGGCCGATGAAACCGCGTGCAATAGCTTCGTCTTGTCGAACTACACGAGTGCAATGCGCGAAGTTTGCGTGCGAACAATTTGTCTTCGAGAAAAAGTCGATTATACATAGCGTTGTTACGACATCGTATGAATCACTTTTTTTTGGCTGCACGTAGACAAAATCTGGCACCATATTCGGTTTCACCACGTCGAATAACCAAGGAAACTGATGCAACATCGTTTTCTTTGCGACCACAGCTCACGAAAAACTCAATCATTGGAGTTGATATTCGTGTTCGAGATGATGGCATATAACTTGAGTACACATTGTCGTAGGCCGATGAAACCGCGTGCAATAGCTTCGTCTTGTCGAACTACACGAGTGCAATGCGCGAAGTTTGCGTGCGAACAATTTGTCTTCGAGAAAAAGTCGATTATACATATGCGTTTTTACGACATCGTGGGAATCACTTTTTTTTGGCTGCACGTAGACAAAGTCTGGCATCATATTCGGTTTCAGCACGTCGAATAACCAAGGAAACTGATGCAACATCGTTTTCTTTGCGACCACAGCTCACGAAAAACTCAATCATAGAAGTTGATATTCGTGTTCGATATGATGGCATATAACTTGAGTACACATTGTCGTAGGCCGATGAAACCGCGTGCAATAGCTTCGTCTTGTCGAACTACACGAGTGCAATGCGCGAAGTTTGCGTGCGAACAATTTGTCTTCGAGAAAAAGTCGATTATACATATGCGTTTTTACGACATCGTGGGAATCACTTTTTTTTGGCTGCACGTAGACAAAGTCTGGCATCATATTCGGTTTCAGCACGTCGAATAGCCAAGGAAACTGATGCAACATCGTTTTCTTTGCGACCACAGCTCACGAAAAACTCAATCATAGAAGTTGATATTCGTGTTCGATATGATGGCATATAACTTGAGTACACATTGTCGTAGGCCGATGAAACCGCGTGCAATAGCTTCGTCTTGTCGAACTACACGAGTGCAATGCGCGAAGTTTGCGTGCGAACAATTTGTCTTCGAGAAAAAGTCGATTATACACATCCGTTTTTACGACATCGTGGGAATCACTTTTTTTTGGCTGCACGTAGACAAAATCTGGCATCATATTCGGTTTCAGCACGTCGAATAACCAGGGAAACTGGTGCAACATCGTTTTCTTTGCGACCACAGCTCACGAAAAACTCAATCATAGAAGTTGATATTCGTGTTCGATATGATGGCATATAACTTGAGTACACATTGTCGTAGGCCGATCAAACCGCATGCAATAGCTTCGTCTTGTCGAACTACACGAGTGCAATGCGCGAAGTTTGCGTGCGAACAATTTGTCTTCGAGAAAAAGTCGATTATACATATGCGTTTTTACGACATCGTGGGAATCACTTTTTTTTGGCTGCACGTAGACAAAGTCTGGCATCATATTCGGTTTCAGCACGTCGAATAACCAAGGAAACTGATGCAACATCGTTTTCTTTGCGTCCACAGCTCACGAAAAACTCAATCATAGCAGTTGATATTCGTCTTCGATATGATGGCATATAACTTGAATACACATTGTCGTAGGCCGATGAAACCGCGTGCAATAGCTTCGTCTTGTCGAACTACACGAGTGCAATGCGCGAAGTTTGCGTGCGAACAATTTGTCTTCGAGAAAAAGTCGATTATACATATGCGGTTTTACGACATCGTGGGAATCACTTTTTTTTGGCTGCACGTAGACAAAATCTGGCACCATATTCGGTTTCAGCACGTCGAATAACCAAGCAAACTGATGCAACATCGTTTTCTTTGCGACCACAGCTCACGAAAAACTCAATCATTGAAGTTGATATTCGTGTTCGAGATGATGGCATATAACTTGAGTACACATTGTCGTAGGCCGATGAAACCGCGTGCAATAGCTTCGTCTTGTCGAACTACACGAGTGCAATGCGCGAAGTTTGCGTGCGAACAATTTGTCTTCGAGAAAAAGTCGATTATACACATGTGTTTTTACGACATCGTGGGAATCACTTTTTTTTGGCTGCACGTAGACAAAATCTGGCATGATATTCGGTTTCAGCACGACGAATAACCAAGGAAACTGATGCAACATCGGTTTCTTTGCGACCACAGCTCACGAAAAACTCAATCATAGGAGTTGATATTCGTGTTCGATATGATGGCATATAACTTGAGTACACATTGTCGTAGGCCGATGAAACCGCGTGCAATAGCTTCGTCTTGTCGAACTACACGAGTGCAATGCGCGAAGTTTGCGTGCGAACAATTTGTCTTCGAGAAAAAGTCGATTATACATAGCGTTGTTACGACATCGTATGAATCACTTTTTTTTGGCTGCACGTAGACAAAATCTGGCACCATATTCGGTTTCACCACGTCGAATAACCAAGGAAACTGATGCAACATCGTTTTCTTTGCGACCACAGCTCACGAAAAACTCAATCATTGGAGTTGATATTCGTGTTCGAGATGATGGCATATAACTTGAGTACACATTGTCGTAGGCCGATGAAACCGCGTGCAATAGCTTCGTCTTGTCGAACTACACGAGTGCAATGCGCGAAGTTTGCGTGCGAACAATTTGTCTTCGAGAAAAAGTCGATTATACATATGCGTTTTTACGACATCGTGGGAATCACTTTTTTTTGGCTGCACGTAGACAAAGTCTGGCATCATATTCGGTTTCAGCACGTCGAATAACCAAGGAAACTGATGCAACATCGTTTTCTTTGCGACCACAGCTCACGAAAAACTCAATCATAGAAGTTGATATTCGTGTTCGATATGATGGCATATAACTTGAGTACACATTGTCGTAGGCCGATGAAACCGCGTGCAATAGCTTCGTCTTGTCGAACTACACGAGTGCAATGCGCGAAGTTTGCGTGCGAACAATTTGTCTTCGAGAAAAAGTCGATTATACATATGCGTTTTTACGACATCGTGGGAATCACTTTTTTTTGGCTGCACGTAGACAAAGTCTGGCATCATATTCGGTTTCAGCACGTCGAATAGCCAAGGAAACTGATGCAACATCGTTTTCTTTGCGACCACAGCTCACGAAAAACTCAATCATAGAAGTTGATATTCGTGTTCGATATGATGGCATATAACTTGAGTACACATTGTCGTAGGCCGATGAAACCGCGTGCAATAGCTTCGTCTTGTCGAACTACACGAGTGCAATGCGCGAAGTTTGCGTGCGAACAATTTGTCTTCGAGAAAAAGTCGATTATACACATCCGTTTTTACGACATCGTGGGAATCACTTTTTTTTGGCTGCACGTAGACAAAATCTGGCATCATATTCGGTTTCAGCACGTCGAATAACCAGGGAAACTGGTGCAACATCGTTTTCTTTGCGACCACAGCTCACGAAAAACTCAATCATAGAAGTTGATATTCGTGTTCGATATGATGGCATATAACTTGAGTACACATTGTCGTAGGCCGATCAAACCGCATGCAATAGCTTCGTCTTGTCGAACTACACGAGTGCAATGCGCGAAGTTTGCGTGCGAACAATTTGTCTTCGAGAAAAAGTCGATTATACATATGCGTTTTTACGACATCGTGGGAATCACTTTTTTTTGGCTGCACGTAGACAAAGTCTGGCATCATATTCGGTTTCAGCACGTCGAATAACCAAGGAAACTGATGCAACATCGTTTTCTTTGCGTCCACAGCTCACGAAAAACTCAATCATAGCAGTTGATATTCGTCTTCGATATGATGGCATATAACTTGAATACACATTGTCGTAGGCCGATGAAACCGCGTGCAATAGCTTCGTCTTGTCGAACTACACGAGTGCAATGCGCGAAGTTTGCGTGCGAACAATTTGTCTTCGAGAAAAAGTCGATTATACATATGCGGTTTTACGACATCGTGGGAATCACTTTTTTTTGGCTGCACGTAGACAAAATCTGGCACCATATTCGGTTTCAGCACGTCGAATAACCAAGCAAACTGATGCAACATCGTTTTCTTTGCGACCACAGCTCACGAAAAACTCAATCATTGAAGTTGATATTCGTGTTCGAGATGATGGCATATAACTTGAGTACACATTGTCGTAGGCCGATGAAACCGCGTGCAATAGCTTCGTCTTGTCGAACTACACGAGTGCAATGCGCGAAGTTTGCGTGCGAACAATTTGTCTTCGAGAAAAAGTCGATTATACACATGTGTTTTTACGACATCGTGGGAATCACTTTTTTTTGGCTGCACGTAGACAAAATCTGGCATGATATTCGGTTTCAGCACGACGAATAACCAAGGAAACTGATGCAACATCGGTTTCTTTGCGACCACAGCTCACGAAAAACTCAATCATAGGAGTTGATATTCGTGTTCGATATGATGGCATATAACTTGAGTACACATTGTCGTAGGCCGATGAAACCGCGTGCAATAGCTTCGTCTTGTCGAACTACACGAGTGCAATGCGCGAAGTTTGCGTGCGAACAATTTGTCTTCGAGAAAAAGTCGATTATACATAGCGTTGTTACGACATCGTGGGAATCACTTTTTTTTGGCTGCACGTAGACAAAATCTGGCACCATATTCGGTTTCAGCACGTCGAATAACCGAGCAAACTGATGCAACATCGTTTTCTTTGCGACCACAGCTCACGAAAAACTCAATCATAGAAGTTGATATTCGTGTTCGAGATGATGGCATATAACTTGAGTACACATTGTCGTAGGCCGATGAAACCGCGTGCAATAGCTTCGTCTTGTCGAACTACACGAGTGCAATGCGCGAAGTTTGCGTGCGAACAATTTGTCTTCGAGAAAAAGTCGATTATACACATGTGTTTTTACGACATCGTGGGAATCACTTTTTTTTGGCTGCACGTAGACAAAATCTGGCATCATATTCGGTTTCAGCACGACGAATAACCAAGGAAACTGATGCAACATCGGTTTCTTTGCGACCACAGCTCACGAAAAACTCAATCATAGAAGTTGATATTCGTGTTCGATATGATGGCATATAACTTGAGTACACATTGTCGTAGGCCGATGAAACCGCGTGCAATAGCTTCGTCTTGTCGAACTACACGAGTGCAATGCGCGAAGTTTGCGTGCGAACAATTTGTCTTCGAGAAAAAGTCGATTATACATAGCGTTGTTACGACATCGTGGGAATCACTTTTTTTTGGCTGCACGTAGACAAAATCTGGCACTATATTCGGTTTCACCACGTCGAATAACCAAGGAAACTGATGCAACATCGTTTTCTTTGCGACCACAGCTCACGAAAAACTCAATCATTGGAGTTGATATTCGTGTTCGAGATGATGGCATATAACTTGAGTACACATTGTCGTAGGCCGATGAAACCGCGTGCAATAGCTTCGTCTTGTCGAACTACACGAGTGCAATGCGCGAAGTTTGCGTGCGAACAATTTGTCTTCGAGAAAAAGTCGATTATACACATGTGTTTTTACGACATCGTGGGAATCACTTTTTTTTGGCTGCACGTAGACAAAATCTGGCATCATATTCGGTTTCAGCACGACGAATAACCAAGGAAACTGATGCAACATCGGTTTCTTTGCGACCACAGCTCACGAAAAACTCAATCATAGGAGTTGATATTCGTGTTCGATATGATGGCATATAACTTGAGTACACATTGTCGTAGGCCGATGAAACCGCGTGCAATAGCTTCGTCTTGTCGAACTACACGAGTGCAATGCGCGAAGTTTGCGTGCGAACAATTTGTCTTCGAGAAAAAGTCGATTATACATAGCGTTGTTACGACATCGTGGGAATCACTTTTTTTTGGCTGCACGTAGACAAAATCTGGCACCATATTCGGTTTCACCACGTCGAATAACCAAGGAAACTGATGCAACATCGTTTTCTTTGCGACCACAGCTCACGAAAAACTCAATCATTGGAGTTGATATTCGTGTTCGAGATGATGGCATATAACTTGAGTACACATTGTCGTAGGCCGATGAAACCGCGTGCAATAGCTTCGTCTTGTCGAACTACACGAGTGCAATGCGCGAAGTTTACGTGCGAACAATTTGTCTTCGAGAAAAAGTCGATTATACATATGCGTTTTTACGACATCGTGGGAATCACTTTTTTTTGGCTGCACGTAGACAAAGTCTGGCATCATATTCGGTTTCAGCACGTCGAATAACCAAGGAAACTGATGCAACATCGTTTTCTTTGCGACCACAGCTCACGAAAAACTCAATCATAGAAGTTGATATTCGTGTTCGATATGATGGCATATAACTTGAGTACACATTGTCGTAGGCCGATGAAACCGCGTGCAATAGCTTCGTCTTGTCGAACTACACGAGTGCAATGCGCGAAGTTTGCGACCGAACAATTTGTCTTCGAGAAAAAGTCGATTATACATATGCGTTTTTACGACATCGTGGGAATCACTTTTTTTTGGCTGCACGTAGACAAAGTCTGGCATCATATTCGGTTTCAGCACGTCGAATAACCAAGGAAACTGATGCAACATCGTTTTCTTTGCGACCACAGCTCACGAAAAACTCAATCATAGAAGTTGATATTCGTGTTCGATATGATGGCATATAACTTGAGTACACATTGTCGTAGGCCGATGAAACCGCGTGCAATAGCTTCGTCTTGTCGAACTACACGAGTGCAATGCGCGAAGTTTGCGTGCGAACAATTTGACTTCGAGAAAAAGTCGATTATACATAGCGTTGTTACGACATCGAGGGAATCACTTTTTTTTGGCTGCACGTAGACAAAATCTGGCACCATATTCGGTTTCAGCACGTCGAATAACCAAGGAAACTGATGCAACATCGTTTTCTTTGCGACCACAGCTCACGAAAAACTCAATCATAGAAGTTGATATTCGTGTTCAATATGATGGCATATAACTTGAGTACACATTGTCGTAGGCCGATGAAACCGCGTGCAATAGCTTCGTCTTGTCGAACTACACGAGTGCTATGCGCGAAGTTTGCGTGCGAACAATTTGTCTTCGAGAAAAAGTCGATTATACATAGCGTTTTTACGACATCGTGGGAATCACTTTTTTTTGGCTGCACGTAGACAAAATCTGGCATCATATTCGGTTTCAGCACGTCGAATAACCAGGGAAACTGGTGCAACATCGTTTTCTTTGCGACCACAGCTCACGAAAAACTCAATCATAGAAGTTGATATTCGTGTTCGATATGATGGCATATAACTTGAGTACACATTGTCGTAGGCCGATGAAACCGCATGCAATAGCTTCGTCTTGTCGAACTACACGAGTGCAATGCGCGAAGTTTGCGTGCGAACAATTTGTCTTCGAGAAAAAGTCGATTATACATATGCGTTTTTACGACATCGTGGGAATCACTTTTTTTTGGCTGCACGTAGACAAAGTCTGGCATCATATTCGGTTTCAGCACGTCGAATAACCAAGGAAACTGATGCAACATCGTCTTCTTTGCGACCACAGCTCACGAAAAACTCAATCATAGAAGTTGATATTCGTGTTCGATATGATGGCATATAACTTGAGTACACATTGTCGTAGGCCGATGAAACCGCGTGCAATAGCTTCGTCTTGTCGAACTACACGAGTGCAATGCGCGAAGTTTGCGTGCGAACAATTTGTCTTCGAGAAAAAGTCGATTATACACATCCGTTTTTACGACATCGTGGGAATCACTTTTTTGTGGCTGCACGTAGACAAAATCTGGCATCATATTCGGTTTCAGCACGTCGAATAACCAGGGAAACTGGTGCAACATCGTTTTCTTTGCGACCACAGCTCACGAAAAACTCAATCATAGAAGTTGATATTCGTGTTCAATATGATGGCATATAACTTGAGTATACATTGTCGTAGGCCGATGAAACCGCGTGCAATAGCTTCGTCTTGTCGAACTACACGAGTGCGATGCGCGAAGTTTGCGTGCGAACAATTTGTCTTCGAGAAAAAGTCGATTATACATATGCGTTTTTACGACATCGTGGGAATCACTTTTTTTTGGCTGCACGTAGACAAAATCAGGCACCATATTCGGTTTCAGCACGTCGAATAACCAAGCAAACTGATGCAACATCGTTTTCTTTGCGACCACAGCTCACGAAAAACTCAATCATAGAAGTTGATATTCGTGTTCGAGATGATGGCATATAACTTGAGTACACATTGTCGTAGGCCGATGAAACCGCGTGCAATAGCTTCGTCTTGTCGAACTACACGAGTGCAATGCGCGAAGTTTGCGTGCGAACAATTTGTCTTCGAGAAAAAGTCGATTATACATAGCGTTGTTACGACATCGTGGGAATCACTTTTTTTGGCTGCACGTAGACAAAATCTGGCACCATATTCGGTTTCACCACGTCGAATAACCAAGGAAACTGATGCAACATCGTTTTCTTTGCGACCACAGCTCACGAAAAACTCAATCATTGGAGTTGATATTCGTGTTCGAGATGATGGCATATAACTTGAGTACACATTGTCGTAGGCCGATGAAACCGCGTGCAATAGCTTCGTCTTGTCGAACTACACGAGTGCAATGCGCGAAGTTTGCGTGCGAACAATTTGTCTTCGAGAAAAAGTCGATTATACATATGCGTTTTTACGACATCGTGGGAATCACTTTTTTTTGGCTGCACGTAGACAAAATGTGGCACAATATTCGGTTTCAGCACGTCGAATAACCAAGCAAACTGATGCAACATCGTTTTCTTTGCGACCACAGCTCACGAAAAACTCAATCATAGAAGTTGATATTCGTGTTCGAGATGATGGCATATAACTTGAGTACACATTGTCGTAGGCCGATGAAACCGCGTGCAATAGCTTCGTATTGTCGAACTACACGAGTGCAATGCGCGAAGTTTGCGTGCGAACAATTTGTCTTCGAGAAAAAGTCGATTATACACATGTGTTTTTACGACATCGTGGGAATCACTTTTTTTTGGCTGCACGTAGACAAAATCTGGCATCATATTCGGTTTCAGCACGACGAATAACCAAGGAAACTGATGCAACATCGGTTTCTTTGCGACCACAGCTCACGAAAAACTCAATCATAGAAGTTGATATTCGTGTTCGATATGATGGCATATAACTTGAGTACACATTGTCGTAGGCCGATGAAACCGCGTGCAATAGCTTCGTCTTGTCGAACTACACGAGTGCAATGCGCGAAGTTTGCGTGCGAACAATTTGTCTTCGAGAAAAAGTCGATTATACACATGTGTTTTTACGACATCGTGGGAATCACTTTTTTTTGGCTGCACGTAGACAAAATCTGGCATCATATTCGGTTTCAGCACGACGAATAACCAAGGAAACTGATGCAACATCGGTTTCTTTGCGACCACAGCTCACGAAAAACTCAATCATAGGAGTTGATATTCGTGTTCGATATGATGGCATATAACTTGAGTACACATTGTCGTAGGCCGATGAAACCGCGTGCAATAGCTTCGTCTTGTCGAACTACACGAGTGCAATGCGCGAAGTTTGCGTGCGAACAATTTGTCTTCGAGAAAAAGTCGATTATACATAGCGTTGTTACGACATCGTGGGAATCACTTTTTTTTGGCTGCACGTAGACAAAATCTGGCACCATATTCGGTTTCACCACGTCGAATAACCAAGGAAACTGATGCAACATCGTTTTCTTTGCGACCACAGCTCACGAAAAACTCAATCATTGGAGTTGATATTCGTGTTCGAGATGATGGCATATAACTTGAGTACACATTGTCGTAGGCCGATGAAACCGCGTGCAATAGCTTCGTCTTGTCGAACTACACGAGTGCAATGCGCGAAGTTTGCGTGCGAACAATTTGTCTTCGAGAAAAAGTCGATTATACATATGCGTTTTTACGACATCGTGGGAATCACTTTTTTTTGGCTGCACGTAGACAAAGTCTGGCATCATATTCGGTTTCAGCACGTCGAATAACCAAGGAAACTGATGCAACATCGTTTTCTTTGCGACCACAGCTCACGAAAAACTCAATCATAGAAGTTGATATTCGTGTTCGATATGATGGCATATAACTTGAGTACACATTGTCGTAGGCCGATGAAACCGCGTGCAGTAGCTTCGTCTTGTCGAACTACACGAGTGCAATGCGCGAAGTTTGCGACCGAACAATTTGTCTTCGAGAAAAAGTCGATTATACATATGCGTTTTTACGACATGGTGGGAATCACTTTTTTTTGGCTGCACGTAGACAAAGTCTGGCATCATATTCGGTTTCAGCACGTCGAATAACCAAGGAAACTGATGCAACATCGTTTTCTTTGCGACCACAGCTCACGAAAAACTCAATCATAGAAGTTGATATTCGTGTTCGATATGATGGCATATAACTTGAGTACACATTGTCGTAGGCCGATGAAACCGCGTGCAATAGCTTCGTCTTGTCGAACTACACGAGTGCAATGCGCGAAGTTTGCGTGCGAACAATTTGACTTCGAGAAAAAGTCGATTATACATAGCGTTGTTACGACATCGAGGGAATCACTTTTTTTTGGCTGCACGTAGACAAAATCTGGCACCATATTCGGTTTCAGCACGTCGAATAACCAAGGAAACTGATGCAACATCGTTTTCTTTGCGACCACAGCTCACGAAAAACTCAATCATAGAAGTTGATATTCGTGTTCAATATGATGGCATATAACTTGAGTACACATTGTCGTAGGCCGATGAAACCGCGTGCAATAGCTTCGTCTTGTCGAACTACACGAGTGCTATGCGCGAAGTTTGCGTGCGAACAATTTGTCTTCGAGAAAAAGTCGATTATACATAGCGTTTTTACGACATCGTGGGAATCACTTTTTTTTGGCTGCACGTAGACAAAATCTGGCATCATATTCGGTTTCAGCACGTCGAATAACCAGGGAAACTGGTGCAACATCGTTTTCTTTGCGACCACAGCTCACGAAAAACTCAATCATAGAAGTTGATATTCGTGTTCGATATGATGGCATATAACTTGAGTACACATTGTCGTAGGCCGATGAAACCGCATGCAATAGCTTCGTCTTGTCGAACTACACGAGTGCAATGCGCGAAGTTTGCGTGCGAACAATTTGTCTTCGAGAAAAAGTCGATTATACATATGCGTTTTTACGACATCGTGGGAATCACTTTTTTTTGGCTGCACGTAGACAAAGTCTGGCATCATATTCGGTTTCAGCACGTCGAATAACCAAGGAAACTGATGCAACATCGTCTTCTTTGCGACCACAGCTCACGAAAAACTCAATCATAGAAGTTGATATTCGTGTTCGATATGATGGCATATAACTTGAGTACACATTGTCGTAGGCCGATGAAACCGCGTGCAATAGCTTCGTCTTGTCGAACTACACGAGTGCAATGCGCGAAGTTTGCGTGCGAACAATTTGTCTTCGAGAAAAAGTCGATTATACACATCCGTTTTTACGACATCGTGGGAATCACTTTTTTGTGGCTGCACGTAGACAAAATCTGGCATCATATTCGGTTTCAGCACGTCGAATAACCAGGGAAACTGGTGCAACATCGTTTTCTTTGCGACCACAGCTCACGAAAAACTCAATCATAGAAGTTGATATTCGTGTTCAATATGATGGCATATAACTTGAGTATACATTGTCGTAGGCCGATGAAACCGCGTGCAATAGCTTCGTCTTGTCGAACTACACGAGTGCAATGCGCGAAGTTTGCGTGCGAACAATTTGTCTTCGAGAAAAAGTCGATTATACATATGCGTTTTTACGACATCGTGGGAATCACTTTTTTTTGGCTGCACGTAGACAAAATCAGGCACCATATTCGGTTTCAGCACGTCGAATAACCAAGCAAACTGATGCAACATCGTTTTCTTTGCGACCACAGCTCACGAAAAACTCAATCATAGAAGTTGATATTCGTGTTCGAGATGATGGCATATAACTTGAGTACACATTGTCGTAGGCCGATGAAACCGCGTGCAATAGCTTCGTCTTGTCGAACTACACGAGTGCAATGCGCGAAGTTTGCGTGCGAACAATTTGTCTTCGAGAAAAAGTCGATTATACATAGCGTTGTTACGACATCGTGGGAATCACTTTTTTTTGGCTGCACGTAGACAAAATCTGGCACCATATTCGGTTTCACCACGTCGAATAACCAGGGAAACTGGTGCAACATCGTTTTCTTTGCGACCACAGCTCACGAAAAACTCAATCATAGAAGTTGATATTCGTGTTCGATATGATGGCATATAACTTGAGTACACATTGTCGTAGGCCGATGAAACCGCATGCAATAGCTTCGTCTTGTCGAACTACACGAGTGCAATGCGCGAAGTTTGCGTGCGAACAATTTGTCTTCGAGAAAAAGTCGATTATACATATGCGTTTTTACGACATCGTGGGAATCACTTTTTTTTGGCTGCACGTAGACAAAGTCTGGCATCATATTCGGTTTCAGCACGTCGAATAACCAAGGAAACTGATGCAACATCGTCTTCTTTGCGACCACAGCTCACGAAAAACTCAATCATAGAAGTTGATATTCGTGTTCGATATGATGGCATATAACTTGAGTACACATTGTCGTAGGCCGATGAAACCGCGTGCAATAGCTTCGTCTTGTCGAACTACACGAGTGCAATGCGCGAAGTTTGCGTGCGAACAATTTGTCTTCGAGAAAAAGTCGATTATACATATGCGTTTTTACGACATCGTGGGAATCACTTTTTTTTGGCTGCACGTAGACAAAGTCTGGCACCATATTCGGTTTCACCACGTCGAATAACCAAGGAAACTGATGCAACATCGTTTTCTTTGCGACCACAGCTCACGAAAAACTCAATCATTGGAGTTGATATTCGTGTTCAATATGATGGCATATAACTTGAGTATACATTGTCGTAGGCCGATGAAACCGCGTGCAATAGCTTCGTCTTGTCGAACTACACGAGTGCGATGCGCGAAGTTTGCGTGCGAACAATTTGTCTTCGAGAAAAAGTCGATTATACATATGCGTTTTTACGACATCGTGGGAATCACTTTTTTTTGGCTGCACGTAGACAAAATCAGGCACCATATTCGGTTTCAGCACGTCGAATAACCAAGCAAACTGATGCAACATCGTTTTCTTTGCGACCACAGCTCACGAAAAACTCAATCATAGAAGTTGATATTCGTGTTCGAGATGATGGCATATAACTTGAGTACACATTGTCGTAGGCCGATGAAACCGCGTGCAATAGCTTCGTCTTGTCGAACTACACGAGTGCAATGCGCGAAGTTTGCGTGCGAACAATTTGTCTTCGAGAAAAAGTCGATTATACATAGCGTTGTTACGACATCGTGGGAATCACTTTTTTTGGCTGCACGTAGACAAAATCTGGCACCATATTCGGTTTCACCACGTCGAATAACCAAGGAAACTGATGCAACATCGTTTTCTTTGCGACCACAGCTCACGAAAAACTCAATCATTGGAGTTGATATTCGTGTTCGAGATGATGGCATATAACTTGAGTACACATTGTCGTAGGCCGATGAAACCGCGTGCAATAGCTTCGTCTTGTCGAACTACACGAGTGCAATGCGCGAAGTTTGCGTGCGAACAATTTGTCTTCGAGAAAAAGTCGATTATACATATGCGTTTTTACGACATCGTGGGAATCACTTTTTTTTGGCTGCACGTAGACAAAATGTGGCACAATATTCGGTTTCAGCACGTCGAATAACCAAGCAAACTGATGCAACATCGTTTTCTTTGCGACCACAGCTCACGAAAAACTCAATCATAGAAGTTGATATTCGTGTTCGAGATGATGGCATATAACTTGAGTACACATTGTCGTAGGCCGATGAAACCGCGTGCAATAGCTTCGTATTGTCGAACTACACGAGTGCAATGCGCGAAGTTTGCGTGCGAACAATTTGTCTTCGAGAAAAAGTCGATTATACACATGTGTTTTTACGACATCGTGGGAATCACTTTTTTTTGGCTGCACGTAGACAAAATCTGGCATCATATTCGGTTTCAGCACGACGAATAACCAAGGAAACTGATGCAACATCGGTTTCTTTGCGACCACAGCTCACGAAAAACTCAATCATAGAAGTTGATATTCGTGTTCGATATGATGGCATATAACTTGAGTACACATTGTCGTAGGCCGATGAAACCGCGTGCAATAGCTTCGTCTTGTCGAACTACACGAGTGCAATGCGCGAAGTTTGCGTGCGAACAATTTGTCTTCGAGAAAAAGTCGATTATACACATGTGTTTTTACGACATCGTGGGAATCACTTTTTTTTGGCTGCACGTAGACAAAATCTGGCATCATATTCGGTTTCAGCACGACGAATAACCAAGGAAACTGATGCAACATCGGTTTCTTTGCGACCACAGCTCACGAAAAACTCAATCATAGGAGTTGATATTCGTGTTCGATATGATGGCATATAACTTGAGTACACATTGTCGTAGGCCGATGAAACCGCGTGCAATAGCTTCGTCTTGTCGAACTACACGAGTGCAATGCGCGAAGTTTGCGTGCGAACAATTTGTCTTCGAGAAAAAGTCGATTATACATAGCGTTGTTACGACATCGTGGGAATCACTTTTTTTTGGCTGCACGTAGACAAAATCTGGCACCATATTCGGTTTCACCACGTCGAATAACCAAGGAAACTGATGCAACATCGTTTTCTTTGCGACCACAGCTCACGAAAAACTCAATCATTGGAGTTGATATTCGTGTTCGAGATGATGGCATATAACTTGAGTACACATTGTCGTAGGCCGATGAAACCGCGTGCAATAGCTTCGTCTTGTCGAACTACACGAGTGCAATGCGCGAAGTTTGCGTGCGAACAATTTGTCTTCGAGAAAAAGTCGATTATACATATGCGTTTTTACGACATCGTGGGAATCACTTTTTTTTGGCTGCACGTAGACAAAGTCTGGCATCATATTCGGTTTCAGCACGTCGAATAACCAAGGAAACTGATGCAACATCGTTTTCTTTGCGACCACAGCTCACGAAAAACTCAATCATAGAAGTTGATATTCGTGTTCGATATGATGGCATATAACTTGAGTACACATTGTCGTAGGCCGATGAAACCGCGTGCAGTAGCTTCGTCTTGTCGAACTACACGAGTGCAATGCGCGAAGTTTGCGACCGAACAATTTGTCTTCGAGAAAAAGTCGATTATACATATGCGTTTTTACGACATGGTGGGAATCACTTTTTTTTGGCTGCACGTAGACAAAGTCTGGCATCATATTCGGTTTCAGCACGTCGAATAACCAAGGAAACTGATGCAACATCGTTTTCTTTGCGACCACAGCTCACGAAAAACTCAATCATAGAAGTTGATATTCGTGTTCGATATGATGGCATATAACTTGAGTACACATTGTCGTAGGCCGATGAAACCGCGTGCAATAGCTTCGTCTTGTCGAACTACACGAGTGCAATGCGCGAAGTTTGCGTGCGAACAATTTGACTTCGAGAAAAAGTCGATTATACATAGCGTTGTTACGACATCGAGGGAATCACTTTTTTTTGGCTGCACGTAGACAAAATCTGGCACCATATTCGGTTTCAGCACGTCGAATAACCAAGGAAACTGATGCAACATCGTTTTCTTTGCGACCACAGCTCACGAAAAACTCAATCATAGAAGTTGATATTCGTGTTCAATATGATGGCATATAACTTGAGTACACATTGTCGTAGGCCGATGAAACCGCGTGCAATAGCTTCGTCTTGTCGAACTACACGAGTGCTATGCGCGAAGTTTGCGTGCGAACAATTTGTCTTCGAGAAAAAGTCGATTATACATAGCGTTTTTACGACATCGTGGGAATCACTTTTTTTTGGCTGCACGTAGACAAAATCTGGCATCATATTCGGTTTCAGCACGTCGAATAACCAGGGAAACTGGTGCAACATCGTTTTCTTTGCGACCACAGCTCACGAAAAACTCAATCATAGAAGTTGATATTCGTGTTCGATATGATGGCATATAACTTGAGTACACATTGTCGTAGGCCGATGAAACCGCATGCAATAGCTTCGTCTTGTCGAACTACACGAGTGCAATGCGCGAAGTTTGCGTGCGAACAATTTGTCTTCGAGAAAAAGTCGATTATACATATGCGTTTTTACGACATCGTGGGAATCACTTTTTTTTGGCTGCACGTAGACAAAGTCTGGCATCATATTCGGTTTCAGCACGTCGAATAACCAAGGAAACTGATGCAACATCGTCTTCTTTGCGACCACAGCTCACGAAAAACTCAATCATAGAAGTTGATATTCGTGTTCGATATGATGGCATATAACTTGAGTACACATTGTCGTAGGCCGATGAAACCGCGTGCAATAGCTTCGTCTTGTCGAACTACACGAGTGCAATGCGCGAAGTTTGCGTGCGAACAATTTGTCTTCGAGAAAAAGTCGATTATACACATCCGTTTTTACGACATCGTGGGAATCACTTTTTTGTGGCTGCACGTAGACAAAATCTGGCATCATATTCGGTTTCAGCACGTCGAATAACCAGGGAAACTGGTGCAACATCGTTTTCTTTGCGACCACAGCTCACGAAAAACTCAATCATAGAAGTTGATATTCGTGTTCAATATGATGGCATATAACTTGAGTATACATTGTCGTAGGCCGATGAAACCGCGTGCAATAGCTTCGTCTTGTCGAACTACACGAGTGCAATGCGCGAAGTTTGCGTGCGAACAATTTGTCTTCGAGAAAAAGTCGATTATACATATGCGTTTTTACGACATCGTGGGAATCACTTTTTTTTGGCTGCACGTAGACAAAATCAGGCACCATATTCGGTTTCAGCACGTCGAATAACCAAGCAAACTGATGCAACATCGTTTTCTTTGCGACCACAGCTCACGAAAAACTCAATCATAGAAGTTGATATTCGTGTTCGAGATGATGGCATATAACTTGAGTACACATTGTCGTAGGCCGATGAAACCGCGTGCAATAGCTTCGTCTTGTCGAACTACACGAGTGCAATGCGCGAAGTTTGCGTGCGAACAATTTGTCTTCGAGAAAAAGTCGATTATACATAGCGTTGTTACGACATCGTGGGAATCACTTTTTTTTGGCTGCACGTAGACAAAATCTGGCACCATATTCGGTTTCACCACGTCGAATAACCAAGGAAACTGATGCAACATCGTTTTCTTTGCGACCACAGCTCACGAAAAACTCAATCATTGGAGTTGATATTCGTGTTCGAGATGATGGCATATAACTTGAGTACACATTGTCGTAGGCCGATGAAACCGCGTGCAATAGCTTCGTCTTGTCGAACTACACGAGTGCAATGCGCGAAGTTTGCGTGCGAACAATTTGTCTTCGAGAAAAAGTCGATTATACACATCCGTTTTTACGACATCGTGGGAATCACTTTTTTTTGGCTGCACGTAGACAAAATCTGGCATCATATTCGGTTTCAGCCCGTCGAATAACCAGGGAAACTGGTGCAACATCGTTTTCTTTGCGACCACAGCTCACGAAAAACTCAATCATAGAAGTTGATATTCGTGTTCGATATGATGGCATATAACTTGAGTACACATTGTCGTAGGCCGATGAAACCGCGTGCAATAGCTTCGTCTTGTCGAACTACACGAGTGCAATGCGCGAAGTTTGCGTGCGAACAATTTGTCTTCGAGAAAAAGTCGATTATACATATGCGTTTTTACGACATCGTGGGAATCACTTTTTTTTGGCTGCACGTAGACAAAGTCTGGCACCATATTCGGTTTCACCACGTCGAATAACCAAGGAAACTGATGCAACATCGTTTTCTTTGCGACCACAGCTCACGAAAAACTCAATCATTGGAGTTGATATTCGTGTTCGAGATGATGGCATATAACTTGAGTACACATTGTCGTAGGCCGATGAAACCGCGTGCAATAGCTTCGTCTTGTCGAACTACACGAGTGCAATGCGCGAAGTTTGCGTGCGAACAATTTGTCTTCGAGAAAAAGTCGATTATACATATGCGTTTTTACGACATCGTGGGAATCACTTTTTTTTGGCTGCACGTAGACAAAGTCTGGCATCATATTCGGTTTCAGCACGTCGAATAACCAAGGAAACTGATGCAACATCGTTTTCTTTGCGACCACAGCTCACGAAAAACTCAATCATAGAAGTTGATATTCGTGTTCGATATGATGGCATATAACTTGAGTACACATTGTCGTAGGCCGATGAAACCGCGTGCAATAGCTTCGTCTTGTCGAACTACACGAGTGCAATGCGCGAAGTTTGCGACCGAACAATTTGTCTTCGAGAAAAAGTCGATTATACATATGCGTTTTTACGACATCGTGGGAATCACTTTTTTTTGGCTGCACGTAGACAAAGTCTGGCATCATATTCGGTTTCAGCACGTCGAATAACCAAGGAAACTGATGCAACATCGTTTTCTTTGCGACCACAGCTCACGAAAAACTCAATCATAGAAGTTGATATTCGTGTTCGATATGATGGCATATAACTTGAGTACACATTGTCGTAGGCCGATGAAACCGCGTGCAATAGCTTCGTCTTGTCGAACTACACGAGTGCAATGCGCGAAGTTTGCGTGCGAACAATTTGACTTCGAGAAAAAGTCGATTATACATAGCGTTGTTACGACATCGAGGGAATCACTTTTTTTTGGCTGCACGTAGACAAAATCTGGCACCATATTCGGTTTCAGCACGTCGAATAACCAAGGAAACTGATGCAACATCGTTTTCTTTGCGACCACAGCTCACGAAAAACTCAATCATAGAAGTTGATATTCGTGTTCAATATGATGGCATATAACTTGAGTACACATTGTCGTAGGCCGATGAAACCGCGTGCAATAGCTTCGTCTTGTCGAACTACACGAGTGCTATGCGCGAAGTTTGCGTGCGAAAAATTTGTCTTCGAGAAAAAGTCGATTATACATAGCGTTTTTACGACATCGTGGGAATCACTTTTTTTTGGCTGCACGTAGACAAAATCTGGCATCATATTCGGTTTCAGCACGTCGAATAACCAGGGAAACTGGTGCAACATCGTTTTCTTTGCGACCACAGCTCACGAAAAACTCAATCATAGAAGTTGATATTCGTGTTCGATATGATGGCATATAACTTGAGTACACATTGTCGTAGGCCGATGAAACCGCATGCAATAGCTTCGTCTTGTCGAATTACACGAGTGCAATGCGCGAAGTTTGCGTGCGAACAATTTGTCTTCGAGAAAAAGTCGATTATACATATGCGTTTTTACGACATCGTGGGAATCACTTTTTTTTGGCTGCACGTAGACAAAGTCTGGCATCATATTCGGTTTCAGCACGTCGAATAACCAAGGAAACTGATGCAACATCGTCTTCTTTGCGACCACAGCTCACGAAAAACTCAATCATAGAAGTTGATATTCGTGTTCGATATGATGGCATATAACTTGAGTACACATTGTCGTAGGCCGATGAAACCGCGTGCAATAGCTTCGTCTTGTCGAACTACACGAGTGCAATGCGCGAAGTTTGCGTGCGAACAATTTGTCTTCGAGAAAAAGTCGATTATACACATCCGTTTTTACGACATCGTGGGAATCACTTTTTTGTGGCTGCACGTAGACAAAATCTGGCATCATATTCGGTTTCAGCACGTCGAATAACCAGGGAAACTGGTGCAACATCGTTTTCTTTGCGACGACAGCTCACGAAAAACTCAATCATAGAAGTTGATATTCGTGTTCAATATGATGGCATATAACTTGAGTATACATTGTCGTAGGCCGATGAAACCGCGTGCAATAGCTTCGTCTTGTCGAACTACACGAGTGCAATGCGCGAAGTTTGCGTGCGAACAATTTGTCTTCGAGAAAAAGTCGATTATACATATGCGTTTTTACGACATCGTGGGAATCACTTTTTTTTGGCTGCACGTAGACAAAATCAGGCACCATATTCGGTTTCAGCACGTCGAATAACCAAGCAAACTGATGCAACATCGTTTTCTTTGCGACCACAGCTCACGAAAAACTCAATCATAGAAGTTGATATTCGTGTTCGAGATGATGGCATATAACTTGAGTACACATTGTCGTAGGCCGATGAAACCGCGTGCAATAGCTTCGTCTTGTCGAACTACACGAGTGCAATGCGCGAAGTTTGCGTGCGAACAATTTGTCTTCGAGAAAAAGTCGATTATACATAGCGTTGTTACGACATCGTGGGAATCACTTTTTTTTGGCTGCACGTAGACAAAATCTGGCACCATATTCGGTTTCACCACGTCGAATAACCAAGGAAACTGATGCAACATCGTTTTCTTTGCGACCACAGCTCACGAAAAACTCAATCATTGGAGTTGATATTCGTGTTCGAGATGATGGCATATAACTTGAGTACACATTGTCGTAGGCCGATGAAACCGCGTGCAATAGCTTCGTCTTGTCGAACTACACGAGTGCAATGCGCGAAGTTTGCGTGCGAACAATTTGTCTTCGAGAAAAAGTCGATTATACACATCCGTTTTTACGACATCGTGGGAATCACTTTTTTTTGGCTGCACGTAGACAAAATCTGGCATCATATTCGGTTTCAGCACGTCGAATAACCAGGGAAACTGGTGCAACATCGTTTTCTTTGCGACCACAGCTCACGAAAAACTCAATCATAGAAGTTGATATTCGTGTTCGATATGATGGCATATAACTTGAGTACACATTGTCGTAGGCCGATGAAACCGCGTGCAATAGCTTCGTCTTGTCGAACTACACGAGTGCAATGCGCGAAGTTTGCGTGCGAACAATTTGTCTTCGAGAAAAAGTCGATTATACATATGCGTTTTTACGACATCGTGGGAATCACTTTTTTTTGGCTGCACGTAGACAAAGTCTGGCATCATATTCGGTTTCAGCACGTCGAATAGCCAAGGAAACTGATGCAACATCGTTTTCTTTGCGACCACAGCTCACGAAAAACTCAATCATAGAAGTTGATATTCGTGTTCGATATGATGGCATATAACTTGAGTACACATTGTCGTAGGCCGATGAAACCGCGTGCAATAGCTTCGTCTTGTCGAACTACACGAGTGCAATGCGCGAAGTTTGCGTGCGAACAATTTGTCTACGAGAAAAAGTCGATTATACACATCCGTTTTTACGACATCGTGGGAATCACTTTTTTTTGGCTGCACGTAGACAAAGTCTGGCATCATATTCGGTTTCAGCACGTCGAATAACCAAGGAAACTGATGTAACATCGTTTTCTTTGCGTCCACAGCTCACGAAAAACTCAATCATAGCAGTTGATATTCGTCTTCGATATGATGGCATATAACTTGAATACACATTGTCGTAGGCCGATGAAACCGCGTGCAATAGCTTCGTCTTGTCGAACTACACGAGTGCAATGCGCGAAGTTTGCGTGCGAACAATTTGTCTTCGAGAAAAAGTCGATTATACATATGCGGTTTTACGACATCGTGGGAATCACTTTTTTTTGGCTGCACGTAGACAAAATCTGGCACCATATTCGGTTTCAGCACGTCGAATAACCAAGCAAACTGATGCAACATCGTTTTCTTTGCGACCACAGCTCACGAAAAACTCAATCATTGAAGTTGATATTCGTGTTCGAGATGATGGCATATAACTTGAGTACACATTGTCGTAGGCCGATGAAACCGCGTGCAATAGCTTCGTCTTGTCGAACTACACGAGTGCAATGCGCGAAGTTTGCGTGCGAACAATTTGTCTTCGAGAAAAAGTCGATTATACACATGTGTTTTTACGACATCGTGGGAATCACTTTTTTTTGGCTGCACGTAGACAAAATCTGGCATCATATTCGGTTTCAGCACGACGAATAACCAGGGAAACTGGTGCAACATCGTTTTCTTTGCGACCACAGCTCACGAAAAACTCAATCATAGAAGTTGATATTCGTGTTCAATATGATGGCATATAACTTGAGTATACATTGTCGTAGGCCGATGAAACCGCGTGCAATAGCTTCGTCTTGTCGAACTACACGAGTGCAATGCGCGAAGTTTGCGTGCGAACAATTTGTCTTCGAGAAAAAGTCGATTATACATATGCGTTTTTACGACATCGTGGGAATCACTTTTTTTTGGCTGCACGTAGACAAAATCAGGCACCATATTCGGTTTCAGCACGTCGAATAACCAAGCAAACTGATGCAACATCGTTTTCTTTGCGACCACAGCTCACGAAAAACTCAATCATAGAAGTTGATATTCGTGTTCGAGATGATGGCATATAACTTGAGTACACATTGTCGTAGGCCGATGAAACCGCGTGCAATAGCTTCGTCTTGTCGAACTACACGAGTGCAATGCGCGAAGTTTGCGTGCGAACAATTTGTCTTCGAGAAAAAGTCGATTATACATAGCGTTGTTACGACATCGTGGGAATCACTTTTTTTTGGCTGCACGTAGACAAAATCTGGCACCATATTCGGTTTCACCACGTCGAATAACCAAGGAAACTGATGCAACATCGTTTTCTTTGCGACCACAGCTCACGAAAAACTCAATCATTGGAGTTGATATTCGTGTTCGAGATGATGGCATATAACTTGAGTACACATTGTCGTAGGCCGATGAAACCGCGTGCAATAGCTTCGTCTTGTCGAACTACACGAGTGCAATGCGCGAAGTTTGCGTGCGAACAATTTGTCTTCGAGAAAAAGTCGATTATACACATCCGTTTTTACGACATCGTGGGAATCACTTTTTTTTGGCTGCACGTAGACAAAATCTGGCATCATATTCGGTTTCAGCACGTCGAATAACCAGGGAAACTGGTGCAACATCGTTTTCTTTGCGACCACAGCTCACGAAAAACTCAATCATAGAAGTTGATATTCGTGTTCGATATGATGGCATATAACTTGAGTACACATTGTCGTAGGCCGATGAAACCGCGTGCAATAGCTTCGTCTTGTCGAACTACACGAGTGCAATGCGCGAAGTTTGCGTGCGAACAATTTGTCTTCGAGAAAAAGTCGATTATACATATGCGTTTTTACGACATCGTGGGAATCACTTTTTTTTGGCTGCACGTAGACAAAGTCTGGCATCATATTCGGTTTCAGCACGTCGAATAGCCAAGGAAACTGATGCAACATCGTTTTCTTTGCGACCACAGCTCACGAAAAACTCAATCATAGAAGTTGATATTCGTGTTCGATATGATAGCATATAACTTGAGTACACATTGTCGTAGGCCGATGAAACCGCGTGCAATAGCTTCGTCTTGTCGAACTACACGAGTGCAATGCGCGAAGTTTGCGTGCGAACAATTTGTCTACGAGAAAAAGTCGATTATACACATCCGTTTTTACGACATCGTGGGAATCACTTTTTTTTGGCTGCACGTAGACAAAGTCTGGCATCATATTCGGTTTCAGCACGTCGAATAACCAAGGAAACTGATGTAACATCGTTTTCTTTGCGTCCACAGCTCACGAAAAACTCAATCATAGCAGTTGATATTCGTCTTCGATATGATGGCATATAACTTGAATACACATTGTCGTAGGCCGATGAAACCGCGTGCAATAGCTTCGTCTTGTCGAACTACACGAGTGCAATGCGCGAAGTTTGCGTGCGAACAATTTGTCTTCGAGAAAAAGTCGATTATACATATGCGGTTTTACGACATCGTGGGAATCACTTTTTTTTGGCTGCACGTAGACAAAATCTGGCACCATATTCGGTTTCAGCACGTCGAATAACCAAGCAAACTGATGCAACATCGTTTTCTTTGCGACCACAGCTCACGAAAAACTCAATCATTGAAGTTGATATTCGTGTTCGAGATGATGGCATATAACTTGAGTACACATTGTCGTAGGCCGATGAAACCGCGTGCAATAGCTTCGTCTTGTCGAACTACACGAGTGCAATGCGCGAAGTTTGCGTGCGAACAATTTGTCTTCGAGAAAAAGTCGATTATACACATGTGTTTTTACGACATCGTGGGAATCACTTTTTTTTGGCTGCACGTAGACAAAATCTGGCATCATATTCGGTTTCAGCACGACGAATAACCAAGGAAACTGATGCAACATCGGTTTCTTTGCGACCACAGCTCACGAAAAACTCAATCATAGGAGTTGATATTCGTGTTCGATATGATGGCATATAACTTGAGTACACATTGTCGTAGGCCGATGAAACCGCGTGCAATAGCTTCGTCTTGTCGAACTACACGAGTGCAATGCGCGAAGTTTGCGTGCGAACAATTTGTCTTCGAGAAAAAGTCGATTATACATAGCGTTGTTACGACATCGTGGGAATCACTTTTTTTTGGCTGCACGTAGACAAAATCTGGCACCATATTCGGTTTCACCACGTCGAATAACCAAGGAAACTGATGCAACATCGTTTTCTTTGCGACCACAGCTCACGAAAAACTCAATCATTGGAGTTGATATTCGTGTTCGAGATGATGGCATATAACTTGAGTACACATTGTCGTAGGCCGATGAAACCGCGTGCAATAGCTTCGTCTTGTCGAACTACACGAGTGCAATGCGCGAAGTTTGCGTGCGAACAATTTGTCTTCGAGAAAAAGTCGATTATACACATCCGTTTTTACGACATCGTGGGAATCACTTTTTTTTGGCTGCACGTAGACAAAATCTGGCATCATATTCGGTTTCAGCACGTCGAATAACCAGGGAAACTGGTGCAACATCGTTTTCTTTGCGACCACAGCTCACGAAAAACTCAATCATAGAAGTTGATATTCGTGTTCGATATGATGGCATATAACTTGAGTACACATTGTCGTAGGCCGATGAAACCGCGTGCAATAGCTTCGTCTTGTCGAACTACACGAGTGCAATGCGCGAAGTTTGCGTGCGAACAATTTGTCTTCGAGAAAAAGTCGATTATACATATGCGTTTTTACGACATCGTGGGAATCACTTTTTTTTGGCTGCACGTAGACAAAGTCTGGCATCATATTCGGTTTCAGCACGTCGAATAGCCAAGGAAACTGATGCAACATCGTTTTCTTTGCGACCACAGCTCACGAAAAACTCAATCATAGAAGTTGATATTCGTGTTCGATATGATGGCATATAACTTGAGTACACATTGTCGTAGGCCGATGAAACCGCGTGCAATAGCTTCGTCTTGTCGAACTACACGAGTGCAATGCGCGAAGTTTGCGTGCGAACAATTTGTCTTCGAGAAAAAGTCGATTATACACATCCGTTTTTACGACATCGTGGGAATCACTTTTTTTTGGCTGCACGTAGACAAAGTCTGGCATCATATTCGGTTTCAGCACGTCGAATAACCAAGGAAACTGATGTAACATCGTTTTCTTTGCGTCCACAGCTCACGAAAAACTCAATCATAGCAGTTGATATTCGTCTTCGATATGATGGCATATAACTTGAATACACATTGTCGTAGGCCGATGAAACCGCGTGCAATAGCTTCGTCTTGTCGAACTACACGAGTGCAATGCGCGAAGTTTGCGTGCGAACAATTTGTCTTCGAGAAAAAGTCGATTATACATATGCGGTTTTACGACATCGTGGGAATCACTTTTTTTTGGCTGCACGTAGACAAAATCTGGCACCATATTCGGTTTCAGCACGTCGAATAACCAAGCAAACTGATGCAACATCGTTTTCTTTGCGACCACAGCTCACGAAAAACTCAATCATTGAAGTTGATATTCGTGTTCGAGATGATGGCATATAACTTGAGTACACATTGTCGTAGGCCGATGAAACCGCGTGCAATAGCTTCGTCTTGTCGAACTACACGAGTGCAATGCGCGAAGTTTGCGTGCGAACAATTTGTCTTCGAGAAAAAGTCGATTATACACATGTGTTTTTACGACATCGTGGGAATCACTTTTTTTTGGCTGCACGTAGACAAAATCTGGCATCATATTCGGTTTCAGCACGACGAATAACCAAGGAAACTGATGCAACATCGGTTTCTTTGCGACCACAGCTCACGAAAAACTCAATCATAGGAGTTGATATTCGTGTTCGATATGATGGCATATAACTTGAGTACACATTGTCGTAGGCCGATGAAACCGCGTGCAATAGCTTCGTCTTGTCGAACTACACGAGTGCAATGCGCGAAATTTGCGTGCGAACAATTTGTCTTCGAGAAAAAGTCGATTATACATAGCGTTGTTACGACATCGTGGGAATCACTTTTTTTTGGCTGCACGTAGACAAAATCTGGCACCATATTCGGTTTCAGCACGTCGAATAACCGAGCAAACTGATGCAACATCGTTTTCTTTGCGACCACAGCTCACGAAAAACTCAATCATAGAAGTTGATATTCGTGTTCGAGATGATGGCATATAACTTGAGTACACATTGTCGTAGGCCGATGAAACCGCGTGCAATAGCTTCGTCTTGTCGAACTACACGAGTGCAATGCGCGAAGTTTGCGTGCGAACAATTTGTCTTCGAGAAAAAGTCGATTATACACATGTGTTTTTACGACATCGTGGGAATCACTTTTTTTTGGCTGCACGTAGACAAAATCTGGCATCATATTCGGTTTCAGCACGACGAATAACCAAGGAAACTGATGCAACATCGGTTTCTTTGCGACCACAGCTCACGAAAAACTCAATCATAGAAGTTGATATTCGTGTTCGATATGATGGCATATAACTTGAGTACACATTGTCGTAGGCCGATGAAACCGCGTGCAATAGCTTCGTCTTGTCGAACTACACGAGTGCAATGCGCGAAGTTTGCGTGCGAACAATTTGTCTTCGAGAAAAAGTCGATTATACATAGCGTTGTTACGACATCGTGGGAATCACTTTTTTTTGGCTGCACGTAGACAAAATCTGGCACTATATTCGGTTTCACCACGTCGAATAACCAAGGAAACTGATGCAACATCGTTTTCTTTGCGACCACAGCTCACGAAAAACTCAATCATTGGAGTTGATATTCGTGTTCGAGATGATGGCATATAACTTGAGTACACATTGTCGTAGGCCGATGAAACCGGGTGCAATAGCTTCGTCTTGTCGAACTACACGAGTGCAATGCGCGAAGTTGGCGTGCGAACAATTTGTCTTCGAGAAAAAGTCGATTATACATAGCGTTGTTACGACATCGTGGGAATCACTTTTTTTTGGCTGCACGTAGACAAAATCTGGCACCATATTCGGTTTCACCACGTCGAATAACCAAGGAAACTGATGCAACATCGTTTTCTTTGCGACCACAGCTCACGAAAAACTCAATCATTGGAGTTGATATTCGTGTTCGAGATGATGGCATATAACTTGAGTACACATTGTCGTAGGCCGATGAAACCGCGTGCAATAGCTTCGTCTTGTCGAACTACACGAGTGCAATGCGCGAAGTTTGCGTGCGAACAATTTGTCTTCGAGAAAAAGTCGATTATACATATGCGTTTTTACGACATCGTGGGAATCACTTTTTTTTGGCTGCACGTAGACAAAGTCTGGCATTATATTCGGTTTCAGCACGTCGAATAACCAAGGAAACTGATGCAACATCGTTTTCTTTGCGACCACAGCTCACGAAAAACTCAATCATAGAAGTTGATATTCGTGTTCGATATGATGGCATATAACATGAGTACACATTGTCGTAGGCCGATGAAACCGCGTGCAATAGCTTCGTCTTGTCGAACTACACGAGTGCAATGCGCGAAGTTTGCGTGCGAACAATTTGTCTTCGAGAAAAAGTCGATTATACATATGCGTTTTTACGACATCGTGGGAATCACTTTTTTTTGGCTGCACGTAGACAAAATCTGGCACCATATTCGGTTTCAGCACGTCGAATAACCAAGCAAACTGATGCAACATCGTTTTCTTTGCGACCACAGCTCACGAAAAACTCAATCATAGAAGTTGATATTCGTGTTCGAGATGATGGCATATAACTTGAGTACACATTGTCGTAGGCCGATGAAACCGCATGCAATAGCTTCGTCCTGTCGAACTACACGAGTGCAATGCGCGAAGTTTGCGTGCGAACAATTTGTCTTCGAGAAAAAGTCGATTATACATATGCGTTTTTACGACATCGTGGGAATCACTTTTTTTTGGCTGCACGTAGACAAAGTCTGGCATTATATTCGGTTTCAGCACGTCGAATAACCAAGGAAACTGATGCAACATCGTTTTCTTTGCGACCACAGCTCACGAAAAACTCAATCATAGAAGTTGATATTCGTGTTCGAGATGATGGCATATAACTTGAGTACACATTGTCGTAGGCCGATGAAACCGCATGCAATAGCTTCGTCTTGTCGAACTACACGAGTGCAATGCGCGAAGTTTGCGTGCGAACAATTTGTCTTCGAGAAAAAGTCGATTATACACATGTGTTTTTACGACATCGTGGGAATCACTTTTTTTTGGCTGCACGTAGACAAAATCTGGCATCATATTCGGTTTCAGCACGACGAATAACCAAGGAAACTGATGCAACATCGTTTTCTTTGCGACAACAGCTCACGAAAAACTCAATCATTGAAGTTGATATTCGTGTTCGAGATGATGGCATATAACTTGAGTACACATTGTCGTAGGCCGATGAAACCGCGTGCAATAGCTTCGTCTTGTCGAACTACACGAGTGCAATGCGCGAAGTTTGCGTGCGAACAATTTGTCTTCGAGAAAAAGTCGATTATACATATGCGTTTTTACGACATCGTGGGAATCACTTTTTTTTGGCTGCACGTAGACAAAGTCTGGCATTATATTCGGTTTCAGCACGTCGAATAACCAAGGAAACTGATGCAACATCGTTTTCTTTGCGACCACAGCTCACGAAAAACTCAATCATAGAAGTTGATATTCGTGTTCGATATGATGGCATCTAACTTGAGTACACATTGTCGTAGGCCGATGAAACCGCGTGCAATAGCTTCGTCTTGTCGAACTACACGAGTGCAATGCGCGAAGTTTGCGTGCGAACAATTTGTCTTCGAGAAAAAGTCGATTATACATATGCGTTTTTAGGACATCGTGGGAATCACTTTTTTTTGGCTGCACGTAGACAAAGTCTGGCATCATATTCGGTTTCAGCACGTCGAATAACCAAGGAAACTGATGCAACATCGTTTTCTTTGCGACCACAGCTCACGAAAAACTCAATCATAGAAGTTGATATTCGTGTTCGAGATGATGGCATATAACTTGAGTACACATTGTCGTAGGCCGATGAAACCGCGTGCAATAGCTTCGTCTTGTCGAACTACACGAGTGCAATGCGCGAAGTTTGCGTGCGAACAATTTGTCTTCGAGAAAAAGTCGATTATACATATGCGTTTTTACGACATCGTGGGAATCACTTTTTTTTGGCTGCACGTAGACTAAGTCTGGCATTATATTCGGTTTCAGCACGTCGAATAACCAAGGAAACTGATGCAACATCGTTTTCTTTGCGACCACAGCTCACGAAAAACTCAATCATAGAAGTTGATATTCGTGTTCGAGATGATGGCATATAACTTGAGTACACATTGTCGTAGGCCGATGAAACCGCGTGCAATAGCTTCGTCTTGTCGAACTACACGAGTGCAATGCGCGAAGTTTGCGTGCGAACAATTTGTCTTCGAGAAAAAGTCGATTATACATATGCGTTTTTACGACATCGTGGGAATCCCTTTTTTTCGGCTGCACGTAGACAAAGTCTGGCATTATATTCGGTTTCAGCACGTCGAATAACCAAGGAAACTGATGCAACATCGTTTTCTTTGCGACCACAGCTCACGAAAAACTCAATCATAGAAGTTGATATTCGTGTTCGATATGATGGCATATAACATGAGTACACATTGTCGTAGGCCGATGAAACCGCGTGCAATAGCTTCGTCTTGTCGAACTACACGAGTGCAATGCGCGAAGTTTGCGTGCGAACAATTTGTCTTCGAGAAAAAGTCGATTATACATATGCGTTTTTACGAAATCGTGGGAATCACTTTTTTTTGGCTGCACGTAGACAAAATCTGGCACCATATTCGGTTTCAGCACGTCGAATAACCAAGGAAACTGATGCAACATCGTTTTCTTTGCGACCACAGCTCACGAAAAACTCAATCATAGAAGTTGATATTCGTGTTCGAGATGATGGCATATAACTTGAGTACACATTGTCGTAGGCCGATGAAACCGCGTGCAATAGCTTCGTCTTGTCGAACTACACGAGTGCAATGCGCGAAGTTTGCGTGCGAACAATTTGTCTCCGAGAAAAAGTCGATTATACATATGCGTTTTTAGGACATCGTGGGAATCACTTTTTTTTGGCTGCACGTAGACAAAGTCTGGCATCATATTCGGTTTCAGCACGTCGAATAACCAAGGAAACTGATGCAACATCGTTTTCTTTGCGACCACAGCTCACGAAAAACTCAATCATAGAAGTTGATATTCGTGTTCGAGATGATGGCATATAACTTGAGTACACATTGTCGTAGGCCGATGAAACCGCGTGCAATAGCTTCGTCTTGTCGAACTACACGAGTGCAATGCGCGAAGTTTGCGTGCGAACAATTTGTCTTCGAGAAAAAGTCGATTATACATATGCGTTTTTACGACATCGTGGGAATCACTTTTTTTTGGCTGCACGTAGACTAAGTCTGGCATTATATTCGGTTTCAGCACGTCGAATAACCAAGGAAACTGATGCAACATCGTTTTCTTTGCGACCACAGCTCACGAAAAACTCAATCATAGAAGTTGATATTCGTGTTCGATATGATGGCATATAACATGAGTACACATTGTCGTAGGCCGATGAAACCGCGTGCAATAGCTTCGTCTTGTCGAACTACACGAGTGCAATGCGCGAAGTTTGCGTGCGAACAATTTGTCTTCGAGAAAAAGTCGATTATACATATGCGTTTTTACGACATCGTGGGAATCACTTTTTTTTGGCTGCACGTAGACAAAATCTGGCACCATATTCGGTTTCAGCACGTCGAATAACCAAGCAAACTGATGCAACATCGTTTTCTTTGCGACCACAGCTCACGAAAAACTCAATCATAGAAGTTGATATTCATGTTCGAGATGATGGCATATAACTTGAGTACACATTGTCGTAGGCCGATGAAACCGCATGCAATAGCTTCGTCCTGTCGAACTACACGAGTGCAATGCGCGAAGTTTGCGTGCGCACAATTTGTCTTCGAGAAAAAGTCGATTATACATATGCGTTTTTACGACATCGTGGGAATCACTTTTTTTTGGCTGCACGTAGACAAAATCTGGCACCATATTCGGTTTCAGCACGTCGAATAACCAAGGAAACTGATGCAACATCGTTTTCTTTGCGACCACAGCTCACGAAAAACTCAATCATAGAAGTTGATATTCGTGTTCGAGATGATGGCATATAACTTGAGTACACATTGTCGTAGGCCGATGAAACCGCGTGCAATAGCTTCGTCTTGTCGAACTACACGAGTGCAATGCGCGAAGTTTGCGTGCGAACAATTTGTCTTTGAGAAAAAGTCGATTATACATATGCGTTTTTACGACATCGTGGGAATCACTTTTTTTTGGCTGCACGTAGACAAAGTCTGGCATTATATTCGGTTTCAGCACGTCGAATAACCAAGGAAACTGATGCAACATCGTTTTCTTTGCGACCACAGCTCACGAAAAACTCAATCATAGAAGTTGATATTCGTGTTCGAGATGATGGCATATAACTTGAGTACACATTGTCGTAGGCCGATGAAACCGCGTGCAATAGCTTCGTCTTGTCGAACTACACGAGTGCAATGCGCGAAGTTTGCGTGCGAACAATTTCTCTTCGAGAAAAAGTCGATTATACATATGCGTTTTTACGACATCGTGGGAATCCCTTTTTTTCGGCTGCACGTAGACAAAGTCTGGCATTATATTCGGTTTCAGCACGTCGAATAACCAAGGAAACTGATGCAACATCGTTTTCTTTGCGACCACAGCTCACGAAAAACTCAATCATAGAAGTTGATATTCGTGTTCGATATGATGGCATATAACATGAGTACACATTGTCGTAGGCCGATGAAACCGCGTGCAATAGCTTCGTCTTGTCGAACTACACGAGTGCAATGCGCGAAGTTTGCGTGCGAACAATTTGTCTTCGAGAAAAAGTCGATTATACATATGCGTTTTTACGACATCGTGGGAATCACTTTTTTTTGGCTGCACGTAGACTAAGTCTGGCATTATATTCGGTTTCAGCACGTCGAATAACCAAGGAAACTGATGCAACATCGTTTTCTTTGCGACCACAGCTCACGAAAAACTCAATCATAGAAGTTGATATTCGTGTTCGATATGATGGCATATAACATGAGTACACATTGTCGTAGGCCGATGAAACCGCGTGCAATAGCTTCGTCTTGTCGAACTACACGAGTGCAATGCGCGAAGTTTGCGTGCGAACAATTTGTCTTCGAGAAAAAGTCGATTATACATATGCGTTTTTACGACATCGTGGGAATCACTTTTTTTTGGCTGCACGTAGACAAAATCTGGCACCATATTCGGTTTCAGCACGTCGAATAACCAAGCAAACTGATGCAACATCGTTTTCTTTGCGACCACAGCTCACGAAAAACTCAATCATAGAAGTTGATATTCATGTTCGAGATGATGGCATATAACTTGAGTACACATTGTCGTAGGCCGATGAAACCGCATGCAATAGCTTCGTCCTGTCGAACTACACGAGTGCAATGCGCGAAGTTTGCGTGCGCACAATTTGTCTTCGAGAAAAAGTCGATTATACATATGCGTTTTTACGACATCGTGGGAATCACTTTTTTTTGGCTGCACGTAGACAAAATCTGGCACCATATTCGGTTTCAGCACGTCGAATAACCAAGGAAACTGATGCAACATCGTTTTCTTTGCGACCACAGCTCACGAAAAACTCAATCATAGAAGTTGATATTCGTGTTCGAGATGATGGCATATAACTTGAGTACACATTGTCGTAGGCCGATGAAACCGCGTGCAATAGCTTCGTCTTGTCGAACTACACGAGTGCAATGCGCGAAGTTTGCGTGCGAACAATTTGTCTTTGAGAAAAAGTCGATTATACATATGCGTTTTTACGACATCGTGGGAATCACTTTTTTTTGGCTGCACGTAGACAAAGTCTGGCATTATATTCGGTTTCAGCACGTCGAATAACCAAGGAAACTGATGCAACATCGTTTTCTTTGCGACCACAGCTCACGAAAAACTCAATCATAGAAGTTGATATTCGTGTTCGAGATGATGGCATATAACTTGAGTACACATTGTCGTAGGCCGATGAAACCGCGTGCAATAGCTTCGTCTTGTCGAACTACACGAGTGCAATGCGCGAAGTTTGCGTGCGAACAATTTCTCTTCGAGAAAAAGTCGATTATACATATGCGTTTTTACGACATCGTGGGAATCCCTTTTTTTCGGCTGCACGTAGACAAAGTCTGGCATTATATTCGGTTTCAGCACGTCGAATAACCAAGGAAACTGATGCAACATCGTTTTCTTTGCGACCACAGCTCACGAAAAACTCAATCATAGAAGTTGATATTCGTGTTCGATATGATGGCATATAACATGAGTACACATTGTCGTAGGCCGATGAAACCGCGTGCAATAGCTTCGTCTTGTCGAACTACACGAGTGCAATGCGCGAAGTTTGCGTGCGAACAATTTGTCTTCGAGAAAAAGTCGATTATACATATGCGTTTTTACGACATCGTGGGAATCACTTTTTTTTGGCTGCACGTAGACAAAATCTGGCACCATATTCGGTTTCAGCACGTCGAATAACCAAGCAAACTGATGCAACATCGTTTTCTTTGCGACCACAGCTCACGAAAAACTCAATCATAGAAGTTGATATTCGTGTTCGAGATGATGGCATATAACTTGAGTACACATTGTCGTAGGCCGATGAAACCGCATGCAATAGCTTCGTCCTGTCGAACTACACGAGTGCAATGCGCGAAGTTTGCGTGCGAACAATTTGTCTTCGAGAAAAAGTCGATTATACATATGCGTTTTTACGACATCGTGGGAATCACTTTTTTTTGGCTGCACGTAGACAAAGTCTGGCATTATATTCGGTTTCAGCACGTCGAATAACCAAGGAAACTGATGCAACATCGTTTTCTTTGCGACCACAGCTCACGAAAAACTCAATCATAGAAGTTGATATTCGTGTTCGAGATGATGGCATATAACTTGAGTACACATCGTCGTAGGCCGATGAAACCGCATGCAATAGCTTCGTCTTGTCGAACTACACGAGTGCAATGCGCGAAGTTTGCGTGCGAACAATTTGTCTTCGAGAAAAAGTCGATTATACACATGTGTTTTTACGACATCGTGGGAATCACTTTTTTTTGGCTGCACGTAGACAAAATCTGGCATCATATTCGGTTTCAGCACGACGAATAACCAAGGAAACTGATGCAACATCGTTTTCTTTGCGACAACAGCTCACGAAAAACTCAATCATATAAGTTGATATTCGTGTTCGATATGATGGCATATAACTTGAGTACACATTGTCGTAGGCCGATGAAACCGCGTGCAAAAGCTTCGTCTTGTCGAACTACACGAGTGCAATGCGCGAAGTTTGCGTGCGAAGAATTTGTCTTCGAGAAAAAGTCGATTATACATATCCGTTTTTACGACATCGTGGGAATCACTTTTTTTTGGCTGCACGTAGACAAAATCTGGCACCATATTCGGTTTCAGCACGTCGAATAACCAAGGAAACTGATGCAACATCGTTTTCTTTGCGACCACAGCTCACGAAAAACTCAATCATAGAAGTTGATATTCGTGTTCGAGATGATGGCATATAACTTGAGTACACATTGTCGTAGGCCGATGAAACCGCATGCAATAGCTTCGTCTTGTCGAACTACACGAGTGCAATGCGCGAAGTTTGCGTGCGAACAATTGGTCTTCGAGAAAAAGTCGATTATACACATGTGTTTTTACGACATCGTGGGAATCACTTTTTTTTGGCTGCACGTAGACAAAATCTGGCATCATATTCGGTTTCAGCACGACGAATAACCAAGCAAACTGATGCAACATCGTTTTCTTTGCGACCACAGCTCACGAAAAACTCAATCATTGAAGTTGATATTCGTGTTCGAGATGATGGCATATAACTTGAGTACACATTGTCGTAGGCCGATGAAACCGCGTGCAATAGCTTCGTCTTGTCGAACTACACGAGTGCAATGCGCGAAGTTTGCGTGCGAACAATTTGTCTTCGAGAAAAAGTCGATTATACATATGCGTTTTTACGACATCGTGGGAATCACTTTTTTTTGGCTGCACGTAGACAAAGTCTGGCATTATATTCGGTTTCAGCACGTCGAATAACCAAGGAAACTGATGCAACATCGTTTTCTTTGCGACCACAGCTCACGAAAAACTCAATCAAAGAAGTTGATATTCGTGTTCGATATGATGGCATCTAACTTGAGTACACATTGTCGTAGGCCGATGAAACCGCGTGCAATAGCTTCGTCTTGTCGAACTACACGAGTGCAATGCGCGAAGTTTGCGTGCGAACAATTTGTCTTCGAGAAAAAGTCGATTATACATATGCGTTTTTAGGACATCGTGGGAATCACTTTTTTTTGGCTGCACGTAGACAAAGTCTGGCATCATATTCGGTTTCAGCACGTCGAATAACCAAGGAAACTGATGCAACATCGTTTTCTTTGCGACCACAGCTCACGAAAAACTCAATCATAGAAGTTGATATTCGTGTTCGAGATGATGGCATATAACTTGAGTACACATTGTCGTAGGCCGATGAAACCGCGTGCAATAGCTTCGTCTTGTCGAACTACACGAGTGCAATGCGCGAAGTTTGCGTGCGAACAATTTGTCTTCGAGAAAAAGTCGATTATACATATGCGTTTTTACGACATCGTGGGAATCACTTTTTTTTGGCTGCACGTAGACAAAGTCTGGCATTATATTCGGTTTCAGCACGTCGAATAACCAAGGAAACTGATGCAACATCGTTTTCTTTGCGACCACAGCTCACGAAAAACTCAATCATAGAAGTTGATATTCGTGTTCGATATGATGGCATATAACATGAGTACACATTGTCGTAGGCCGATGAAACCGCGTGCAATAGCTTCGTCTTGTCGAACTACACGAGTGCAATGCGCGAAGTTTGCGTGCGAACAATTTGTCTTCGAGAAAAAGTCGATTATACATATGCGTTTTTACGACATCGTGGGAATCACTTTTTTTTGGCTGCACGTAGACAAAATCTGGCACCATATTCGGTTTCAGCACGTCGAATAACCAAGCAAACTGATGCAACATCGTTTTCTTTGCGACCACAGCTCACGAAAAACTCAATCATAGAAGTTGATATTCGTGTTCGAGATGATGGCATATAACTTGAGTACACATTGTCGTAGGCCGATGAAACCGCGTGCAATAGCTTCGTCTTGTCGAACTACACGAGTGCAATGCGCGAAGTTTGCGTGCGAACAATTTGTCTTCGAGAAAAAGTCGATTATACATATGCGTTTTTACGACATCGTGGGAATCACTTTTTTTTGGCTGCACGTAGACAAAGTCTGGCATCATATTCGGTTTCAGCACGTCGAATAACCAAGGAAACTGATGCAACATCGTTTTCTTTGCGACCACAGCTCACGAAAAACTCAATCATAGACGTTGATATTCGTGTTCGATATGATGGCATATAACTTGAGTACACATTGTCGTAGGCCGATGAAACCGCGTGTAATAGCTTCGTCTTGTCGAACTACACGAGTGCAATGCGCGAAGTTTGCGTGCGAAAAATTTGTCTTCGAGAAAAAGTCGATTATACATATCCGTTTTTACGACATCGTGGGAATCACTTTTTTTTGGCTGCACGTAGACAAAATCTGGCACCATATTCGGTTTCAGCACGTCGAATAACCAAGGAAACTGATGCAACATCGTTTTCTTTGCGACCACAGCTCACGAAAAACTCAATCATTGAAGTTGATATTCGTGTTCGAGATGATGGCATATAACTTGAGTACACATTGTCGTAGGCCGATGAAACCGCGTGCAATAGCTTCGTCTTGTCGAACTACACGAGTGCAATGCGCGAAGTTTGCGTGCGAACAATTTGTCTTCGAGAAAAAGTCGATTATACATATGCGTTTTTACGACATCGTGGGAATCACTTTTTTTTGGCTGCACGTAGACAAAGTCTCGCATTATATTCGGTTTCAGCACGTCGAATAACCAAGGAAACTGATGCAACATCGTTTTCTTTGCGACCACAGCTCACGAAAAACTCAATCATAGAAGTTGATATTCGTGTTCGAGATGATGGCATATAACTTGAGTACACATTGTCGTAGGCCGATGAAACCGCGTGCAATAGCTTCGTCTTGTCGAACTACACGAGTGCAATGCGCGAAGTTTGCGTGCGAACAATTTGTCTTCGAGAAAAAGTCGATTATACATATGCGTTTTTACGACATCGTGGGAATCACTTTTTTTTGGCTGCACGTAGACAAAGTCTGGCATTATATTCGGTTTCAGCACGTCGAATAACCAAGGAAACTGATGCAACATCGTTTTCTTTGCGACCACAGCTCACGAAAAACTCAATCATAGAAGTTGATATTCGTGTTCGATATGATGGCATATAACATGAGTACACATTGTCGTAGGCCGATGAAACCGCGTGCAATAGCTTCGTCTTGTCGAACTACACGAGTGCAATGCGCGAAGTTTGCGTGCGAACAATTTGTCTTCGAGAAAAAGTCGATTATACATATGCGTTTTTACGACATCGTGGGAATCACTTTTTTTTGGCTGCACGTAGACAAAGTCTGGCATTATATTCGGTTTCAGCACGTCGAATAACCAAGGAAACTGATGCAACATCGTTTTCTTTGCGACCACAGCTCACGAAAAACTCAATCATAGAAGTTGATATTCGTGTTCGAGATGATGGCATATAACTTGAGTACACATTGTCGTAGGCCGATGAAACCGCATGCAATAGCCTCGTCTTGTCGAACTACACGAGTGCAATGCGCGAAGTTTGCGTGCGAACAATTTGTCTTCGAGAAAAAGTCGATTATACATATGCGTTTTTACGACATCGTGGGAATCACTTTTTTTTGGCTGCACGTAGACAAAGTCTGGCATTATATTCGGTTTCAGCACGTCGAATAACCAAGGAAACTGATGCAACATCGTTTTCTTTGCGACCACAGCTCACGAAAAACTCAATCATAGAAGTTGATATTCGTGTTCGATATGATGGCATATAACTTGAGTACACATTGTCGTAGGCCGATGAAACCGCGTGCAATAGCTTCGTCTTGTCGAACTACACGAGTGCAATGCGCGAAGTTTGCGTGCGAACAATTTGTCTTCGAGAAAAAGTCGATTATACATATGCGTTTTTACGACATCGTGGGAATCACTTTTTTTTGGCTGCACGTAGACAAAGTCTGGCATTATATTCGGTTTCAGCACGTCGAATAACCAAGCAAACTGATGCAACATCGTTTTCTTTGCGACCACAGCTCACGAAAAACTCAATCATAGAAGTTGATATTCGTGTTCGAGATGATGGCATATAACTTGAGTACACATTGTCGTAGGCCGATGAAACCGCGTGCAATAGCTTCGTCTTGTCGAACTACACGAGTGCAATGCGCGAAGTTTGCGTGCGAACAATTTGTCTTCGAGAAAAAGTCGATTATACATATGCGTTTTTACGACATCGTGGGAATCACTTTTTTTTGGCTGCACCTAGACAAAGTCTGGCATTATATTCGGTTTCAGCACGTCGAATAACCAAGGAAACTGATGCAACATCGTTTTCTTTGCGACCACAGCTCACGAAAAACTCAATCATTGAAGTTGATATTCGTGTTCGAGATGATGGCATATAACTTGAGTACACATTGTCGTAGGCCGATGAAACCGCGTGCAATAGCTTCGTCTTGTCGAACTACACGAGTGCAATGCGCGAAGTTTGCGTGCGAACAATTTGTCTTCGAGAAAAAGTCGATTATACATATGCGTTTTTACGACATCGTGGGAATCACTTTTTTTTGGCTGCACGTAGACAAAGTCTGGCATTATATTCGGTTTCAGCACGTCGAATAACCAAGGAAACTGATGCAACATCGTTTTCTTTGCGACCACAGCTCACGAAAAACTCAATCATAGAAGTTGATATTCGTGTTCGAGATGATGGCATATAACTTGAGTACACATTGTCGTAGGCCGATGAAACCGCATGCAATAGCTTCGTCTTGTCGAACTACACGAGTGCAATGCGCGAAGTTTGCATGCGAACAATTTGTCTTCGAGAAAAAGTCGATTATACACATGTGTTTTTACGACATCGTGGGAATTACTTTTTTTTGGCTGCACGTAGACAAAATCTGGCATCATATTCGGTTTCAGCACGACGAATAACCAAGCAAACTGATGCAACATCGTTTTCTTTGCGACCACAGCTCACGAAAAACTCAATCATTGAAGTTGATATTCGTGTTCGAGATGATGGCATATAACTTGAGTACACATTGTCGTAGGCCGATGAAACCGCGTGCAATAGCTTCGTCTTGTCGAACTACACGAGTGCAATGCGCGAAGTTTGCGTGCGAACAATTTGTCTTCGAGAAAAAGTCGATTATACATATGCGTTTTTACGACATCGTGGGAATCACTTTTTTTTGGCTGCACGTAGACAAAGTCTGGCATTATATTCGGTTTCAGCACCTCGAATAACCAAGGAAACTGATGCAACATCGTTTTCTTTGCGACCACAGCTCACGAAAAACTCAATCATAGAAGTTGATATTCGTGTTCGATATGATGGCATCTAACTTGAGTACACATTGTCGTAGGCCGATGAAACCGCGTGCAATAGCTTCGTCTTGTCGAACTACACGAGTGCAATGCGCGAAGTTTGCGTGCGAACAATTTGTCTTCGAGAAAAAGTCGATTATACATATGCGTTTTTAGGACATCGTGGGAATCACTTTTTTTTGGCTGCACGTAGACAAAGTCTGGCATCATATTCGGTTTCAGCACGTCGAATAACCAAGGAAACTGATGCAACATCGTTTTCTTTGCGACCACAGCTCACGAAAAACTCAATCATAGAAGTTGATATTCGTGTTCGTGATGATGGCATATAACTTGAGTACACATTGTCGTAGGCCGATGAAACCGCGTGCAATAGCTTCGTCTTGTCGAACTACACGAGTGCAATGCGCGAAGTTTGCGTGCGAACAATTTGTCTTCGAGAAAAAGTCGATTATACATATGCGTTTTTACGACATCGTGGGAATCACTTTTTTTTGGCTGCACGTAGACAAAGTCTGGCATTATATTCGGTTTCAGCACGTCGAATAACCAAGGAAACTGATGCAACATCGTTTTCTTTGCGACCACAGCTCACGAAAAACTCAATCATAGAAGTTGATATTCGTGTTCGATATGATGGCATATAACATGAGTACACATTGTCGTAGGCCGATGAAACCGCGTGCAATAGCTTCGTCTTGTCGAACTACACGAGTGCAATGCGCGAAGTTTGCGTGCGAACAATTTGTCTTCGAGAAAAAGTCGATTATACATATGCGTTTTTACGACATCGTGGGAATCACTTTTTTTTGGCTGCACGTAAACAAAATCTGGCACCATATTCGGTTTCAGCACGTCGAATAACCAAGCAAACTGATGCAACATCGTTTTCTTTGCGACCACAGCTCACGAAAAACTCAATCATAGAAGTTGATATTCGTGTTCGAGATGATGGCATATAACTTGAGTACACATTGTCGTAGGCCGATGAAACCGCATGCAATAGCTTCGTCCTGTCGAACTACACGAGTGCAATGCGCGAAGTTTGCGTGCGAACAATTTGTCTTCGAGAAAAAGTCGATTATACATATGCGTTTTTACGACATCGTGGGAATCACTTTTTTTTGGCTGCACGTAGACAAAATCTGGCACCATATTCGGTTTCAGCACGTCGAATAACCAAGGAAACTGATGCAACATCGTTTTCTTTGCGACCACAGCTCACGAAAAACTCAATCATAGAAGTTGATATTCGTGTTCGAGATGATGGCATATAACTTGAGTACACATTGTCGTAGGCCGATGAAACCGCGTGCAATAGCTTCGTCTTGTCGAACTACACGAGTGCAATGCGCGAAGTTTGCGTGCGAACGATTTGTCTTCGAGAAAAAGTCGATTATACATATGCGTTTTTACGACATCGTGGGAATCACTTTTTTTTGGCTGCACGTAGACAAAGTCTGGCATCATATTCGGTTTCAGCACGTCGAATAACCAAGGAAACTGATGCAACATCGTTTTCTTTGCGACCACAGCTCACGAAAAACTCAATCATAGACGTTGATATTCGTGTTCGATATGATGGCATATAACTTGAGTACACATTGTCGTAGGCCGATGAAACCGCGTGTAATAGCTTCGTCTTGTCGAACTACACGAGTGCAATGCGCGAAGTTTGCGTGCGAACAATTTGTCTTCGAGAAAAAGTCGATTATACATATCCGTTTTTACGACATCGTGGGAATCACTTTTTTTTGGCTGCACGTAGACAAAATCTGGCACCATATTCGGTTTCAGCACGTCGAATAACCAAGGAAACTGATGCAACATCGTTTTCTTTGCGACCACAGCTCACGAAAAACTCAATCATTGAAGTTGATATTCGTGTTCGAGATGATGGCATATAACTTGAGTACACATTGTCGTAGGCCGATGAAACCGCGTGCAATAGCTTCGTCTTGTCGAACTACACGAGTGCAATGCGCGAAGTTTGCGTGCGAACAATTTGTCTTCGAGAAAAAGTCGATTATACATATGCGTTTTTACGACATCGTGGGAATCACTTTTTTTTGGCTGCACGTAGACAAAGTCTCGCATTATATTCGGTTTCAGCACGTCGAATAACCAAGGAAACTGATGCAACATCGTTTTCTTTGCGACCACAGCTCACGAAAAACTCAATCATAGAAGTTGATATTCGTGTTCGAGATGATGGCATATAACTTGAGTACACATTGTCGTAGGCCGATGAAACCGCGTGCAATAGCTTCGTCTTGTCGAACTACACGAGTGCAATGCGCGAAGTTTGCGTGCGAACAATTTGTCTTCGAGAAAAAGTCGATTATACATATGCGTTTTTACGACATCGTGGGAATCACTTTTTTTTGGCTGCACGTAGACAAAGTCTGGCATTATATTCGGTTTCAGCACGTCGAATAACCAAGGAAACTGATGCAACATCGTTTTCTTTGCGACCACAGCTCACGAAAAACTCAATCATAGAAGTTGATATTCGTGTTCGATATGATGGCATATAACATGAGTACACATTGTCGTAGGCCGATGAAACCGCGTGCAATAGCTTCGTCTTGTCGAACTACACGAGTGCAATGCGCGAAGTTTGCGTGCGAACAATTTGTCTTCGAGAAAAAGTCGATTATACATATGCGTTTTTACGACATCGTGGGAATCACTTTTTTTTGGCTGCACGTAGACAAGATCTGGCACCATATTCGGTTTCAGCACGTCGAATAACCGAGCAAACTGATGCAACATCGTTTTCTTTGCGACCACAGCTCACGAAAAACTCAATCATAGAAGTTGATATTCGTGTTCGAGATGATGGCATATAACTTGAGTACACATTGTCGTAGGCCGATGAAACCGCATGCAATAGCTTCGTCCTGTCGAACTACACGAGTGCAATGCGCGAAGTTTGCGTGCGAACAATTTGTCTTCGAGAAAAAGTCGATTATACATATGCGTTTTTACGACATCGTGGGAATCACTTTTTTTTGGCTGCACGTAGACAAAGTCTGGCATTATATTCGGTTTCAGCACGTCGAATAACCAAGGAAACTGATGCAACATCGTTTTCTTTGCGACCACAGCTCACGAAAAACTCAATCATAGAAGTTGATATTCGTGTTCGAGATGATGGCATATAACTTGAGTACACATTGTCGTAGGCCGATGAAACCGCATGCAATAGCTTCGTCTTGTCGAACTACACGAGTGCAATGCGCGAAGTTTGCGTGCGAACAATTTGTCTTCGAGAAAAAGTCGATTATACACATGTGTTTTTACGACATCGTGGGAATCACTTTTTTTTGGCTACACGTAGACAAAATCTGGCATCATATTCGGTTTCAGCACGACGAATAACCAAGGAAACTGATGCAACATCGTTTTCTTTGCGACAACAGCTCACGAAAAACTCAATCATATAAGTTGATATTCGTGTTCGATATGATGGCATATAACTTGAGTACACATTGTCGTAGGCCGATGAAACCGCGTGCAATAGCTTCGTCTTGTCGAACTACACGAGTGCAATGCGCGAAGTTTGCGTGCGAACAATTTGTCTTCGAGAAAAAGTCGATTATACATATCCGTTTTTACGACATCGTGGGAATCACTTTTTTTTGGCTGCACGTAGACAAAATCTGGCACCATATTCGGTTTCAGCACGTCGAATAACCAAGGAAACTGATGCAACATCGTTTTCTTTGCGACCACAGCTCACGAAAAACTCAATCATAGAAGTTGATATTCGTGTTCGAGATGATGGCATATAACTTGAGTACACATTGTCGTAGGCCGATGAAACCGCGTGCAATAGCTTCGTCTTGTTGAACTACACGAGTGCAATGCGCGAAGTTTGCGTGCGAACAATTTGTCTTCGAGAAAAAGTCGATTATACATATGCGTTTTTACGACATCGTGGGAATCACTTTTTTTGGCTGCACGTAGACAAAGTCTGGCATCATATTCGGTTTCAGCACGTCGAATAACCAAGGAAACTGATGCAACATCGTTTTCTTTGCGACCACATCTCACGAAAAACTCAATCATAGAAGTTGATATTCGTGTTCGATATGATGGCATATAACTTGAGTACACATTGTCGTAGGCCGATGAAACCGCGTGTAATAGCTTCGTCTTGTCGAACTACACGAGTGCAATGCGCGAAGTTTGCGTGCGAACAATTTGTCTTCGAGAAAAAGTCGATTATACATATCCGTTTTTACGACATCGTGGGAATCACTTTTTTTTGGCTGCACGTAGACAAAATCTGGCACCATATTCGGTTTCAGCACGTCGAATAACCAAGGAAACTGATGCAACATCGTTTTCTTTGCGACCACAGCTCACGAAAAACTCAATCATAGAAGTTGATATTCGTGTTCGATATGATGGCATCTAACTTGAGTACACATTGTCGTAGGCCGATGAAACCGCGTGCAATAGCTTCGTCTTGTCGAACTACACGAGTGCAATGCGCGAAGTTTGCGTGCGAACAATTTGTCTTCGAGAAAAAGTCGATTATACATATGCGTTTTTACGACATCGTGGGAATCACTTTTTTTTGGCTGCACGTAGACAAAGTCTGGCATTATATTCGGTTTCAGCACGTCGAATAACCAAGCAAACTGATGCAACATCGTTTTCTTTGCGACCACAGCTCACGAAAAACTCAATCATAGAAGTTGATATTCGTGTTCGAGATGATGGCATATAACTTGAGTACACATTGTCGTAGGCCGATGAAACCGCGTCTAATAGCTTCGTCTTGTCGAACTACACGAGTGCAATGCGCGAAGTTTGCGTGCGAACAATTTGTCTTCGAGAAAAAGTCGATTATACATATGCGTTTTTACGACATCGTGGGAATCACTTTTTTTTGGCTGCACGTAGACAAAGTCTGGCATTATATTCGGTTTCAGCACGTCGAATAACCAAGGAAACTGATGCAACATCGTTTTCTTTGCGACCACAGCTCACGAAAAACTCAATCATAGAAGTTGATATTCGTGTTCGAGATGATGGCATATAACTAGAGTACACATTGTCGTAGGCCGATGAAACCGCGTGCAATAGCTTCGTCTTGTTGAACTACACGAGTGCAATGCGCGAAGTTTGCGTGCGAACAATTTGTCTTCGAGAAAAAGTCGATTATACATATGCGTTTTTACGACATCGTGGGAATCACTTTTTTTTGGCTGCACGTAGACAAAGTCTGGCATTATATTCGGTTTCAGCACGTCGAATAACCAAGGAAACTGATGCAACATCGTTTTCTTTGCGACCACAGCTCACGAAAAACTCAATCATAGAAGTTGATATTCGTGTTCGATATGATGGCATATAACTTGAGTACACATTGTCGTAGGCCGATGAAACCGCGTGCAATAGCTTCGTCTTGTCGAACTACACGAGTGCAATGCGCGAAGTTTGCGTGCGAACAATTTGTCTTCGAGAAAAAGTCGATTATACATATGCGTTTTTACGACATCGTGGGAATCACTTTTTTTTGGCTGCACGTAGACAAAGTCTGGCATTATATTCGGTTTCAGCACGTCGAATAACCAAGCAAACTGATGCAACATCGTTTTCTTTGCGACCACAGCTCACGAAAAACTCAATCATAGAAGTTGATATTCGTGTTCGAGATGATGGCATATAACTTGAGTACACATTGTCGTAGGCCGATGAAACCGCGTGCAATAGCTTCGTCTTGTCGAACTACACGAGTGCAATGCGCGAAGTTTGCGTGCGAACAATTTGTCTTCGAGAAAAAGTCGATTATACATATGCGTTTTTAGGACATCGTGGGAATCACTTTTTTTTGGCTGCACGTAGACAAAGTCTGGCATCATATTCGGTTTCAGCACGTCGAATAACCAAGGAAACTGATGCAACATCGTTTTCTTTGCGACCACAGCTCACGAAAAACTCAATCATAGAAGTTGATATTCGTGTTCGAGATGATGGCATATAACTAGAGTACACATTGTCGTAGGCCGATGAAACCGCGTGCAATAGCTTCGTCTTGTTGAACTACACGAGTGCAATGCGCGAAGTTTGCGTGCGAACAATTTGTCTTCGAGAAAAAGTCGATTATACATATGCGTTTTTACGACATCGTGGGAATCACTTTTTTTTGGCTGCACGTAGACAAAGTCTGGCATTATATTCGGTTTCAGCACGTCGAATAACCAAGGAAACTGATGCAACATCGTTTTCTTTGCGACCACAGCTCACGAAAAACTCAATCATAGAAGTTGATATTCGTGTTCGATATGATGGCATATAACTTGAGTACACATTGTCGTAGGCCGATGAAACCGCGTGCAATAGCTTCGTCTTGTCGAACTACACGAGTGCAATGCGCGAAGTTTGCGTGCGAACAATTTGTCTTCGAGAAAAAGTCGATTATACATATGCGTTTTTACGACATCGTGGGAATCACTTTTTTTTGGCTGCACGTAGACAAAGTCTGGCATTATATTCGGTTTCAGCACGTCGAATAACCAAGGAAACTGATGCAACATCGTTTTCTTTGCGACCACAGCTCACGAAAAACTCAATCATAGAAGTTGATATTCGTGTTCGAGATGATGGCATATAACTAGAGTACACATTGTCGTAGGCCGATGAAACCGCGTGCAATAGCTTCGTCTTGTTGAACTACACGAGTGCAATGCGCGAAGTTTGCGTGCGAACAATTTGTCTTCGAGAAAAAGTCGATTATACATATGCGTTTTTACGACATCGTGGGAATCACTTTTTTTTGGCTGCACGTAGACAAAGTCTGGCATTATATTCGGTTTCAGCACGTCGAATAACCAAGGAAACTGATGCAACATCGTTTTCTTTGCGACCACAGCTCACGAAAAACTCAATCATAGAAGTTGATATTCGTGTTCGATATGATGGCATCTAACTTGAGTACACATTGTCGTAGGCCGATGAAACCGCGTGCAATAGCTTCGTCTTGTCGAACTACACGAGTGCAATGCGCGAAGTTTGCGTGCGAACAATTTGTCTTCGAGAAAAAGTCGATTATACATATGCGTTTTTACGACATCGTGGGAATCACTTTTTTTTGGCTGCACGTAGACAAAGTCTGGCATTATATTCGGTTTCAGCACGTCGAATAACCAAGGAAACTGATGCAACATCGTTTTCTTTGCGACCACAGCTCACGAAAAACTCAATCATAGAAGTTGATATTCGTGTTCGATATGATGGCATATAACTTGAGTACACATTGTCGTAGGCCGATGAAACCGCGTGCAATAGCTTCGTCTTGTCGAACTACACGAGTGCAATGCGCGAAGTTTGCGTGCGAACAATTTGTCTTCGAGAAAAAGTCGATTATACATATGCGTTTTTACGACATCGTGGGAATCACTTTTTTTTGGCTGCACGTAGACAAAGTCTGGCATTATATTCGGTTTTAGCACGTCGAATAACCAAGCAAACTGATGCAACATCGTTTTCTTTGCGACCACAGCTCACGAAAAACTCAATCATAGAAGTTGATATTCGTGTTCGAGATGATGGCATATAACTTGAGTACACATTGTCGTAGGCCGATGAAACCGCGTGCAATAGCTTCGTCTTGTCGAACTACACGAGTGCAATGCGCGAAGTTTGCGTGCGAACAATTTGTCTTCGAGAAAAAGTCGATTATACATATGCGTTTTTACGACATCGTGGGAATCACTTTTTTTTGGCTGCACGTAGACAAAGTCTGGCATTATATTCGGTTTCAGCACGTCGAATAACCAAGGAAACTGATGCAACATCGTTTTCTTTGCGACCACAGCTCACGAAAAACTCAATCATAGAAGTTGATATTCGTGTTCGATATGATGGCATATAACTTGAGTACACATTGTCGTAGGCCGATGAAACCGCGTGCAATAGCTTCGTCTTGTCGAACTACACGAGTGCAATGCGCGAAGTTTGCGTGCGAACAATTTGTCTTCGAGAAAAAGTCGATTATACATATGCGTTTTTACGACATCGTGGGAATCACTTTTTTTTGGCTGCACGTAGACAAAGTCTGGCATTATATTCGGTTTCAGCACGTCGAATAACCAAGCAAACTGATGCAACATCGTTTTCTTTGCGACCACAGCTCACGAAAAACTCAATCATAGAAGTTGATATTCGTGTTCGAGATGATGGCATATAACTTGAGTACACATTGTCGTAGGCCGATGAAACCGCGTGCAATAGCTTCGTCTTGTCGAACTACACGAGTGCAATGCGCGAAGTTTGCGTGCGAACAATTTGTCTTCGAGAAAAAGTCGATTATACATATGCGTTTTTACGACATCGTGGGAATCACTTTTTTTTGGCTGCACGTAGACAAAGTCTGGCATTATATTCGGTTTCAGCACGTCGAATAACCAAGGAAACTGATGCAACATCGTTTTCTTTGCGACCACAGCTCACGAAAAACTCAATCATAGAAGTTGATATTCGTGTTCGAGATGATGGCATATAACTAGAGTACACATTGTCGTAGGCCGATGAAACCGCGTGCAATAGCTTCGTCTTGTTGAACTACACGAGTGCAATGCGCGAAGTTTGCGTGCGAACAATTTGTCTTCGAGAAAAAGTCGATTATACATATGCGTTTTTACGACATCGTGGGAATCACTTTTTTTTGGCTGCACGTAGACAACGTCTGGCATTATATTCGGTTTCAGCACGTCGAATAACCAAGGAAACTGATGCAACATCGTTTTCTTTGCGACCACAGCTCACGAAAAACTCAATCATAGAAGTTGATATTCGTGTTCGATATGATGGCATCTAACTTGAGTACACATTGTCGTAGGCCGATGAAACCGCGTGCAATAGCTTCGTCTTGTCGAACTACACGAGTGCAATGCGCGAAGTTTGCGTGCGAACAATTTGTCTTCGAGAAAAAGTCGATTATACATATGCGTTTTTACGACATCGTGGGAATCACTTTTTTTTGGCTGCACGTAGACAAAGTCAGGCATTATATTCGGTTTCAGCACGTCGAATAACCAAGGAAACTGATGCAACATCGTTTTCTTTGCGACCACAGCTCACGAAAAACTCAATCATAGAAGTTGATATTCGTGTTCGATATGATGGCATATAACTTGATTACACATTGTCGTAGGCCGATGAAACCGCGTGCAATAGCTTCGTCTTGTCGAACTACACGAGTGCAATGCGCGAAGTTTGCGTGCGAACAATTTGTCTTCGAGAAAAAGTCGATTATACATATGCGTTTTTACGACATCGTGGGAATCAATTTTTTTTGGCTGCACGTAGACAAAGTCTGGCATTATATTCGGTTTCAGCACGTCGAATAACCTAGCAAACTGATGCAACATCGTTTTCTTTGCGACCACAGCTCACGAAAAACTCAATCATAGAAGTTGATATTCGTGTTCGAGATGATGGCATATAACTTGAGTACACATTGTCGTAGGCCAATGAAACCGCGTGCAATAGCTTCGTCTTGTCGAACTACACGAGTGCAATGCGCGAAGTTTGCGTGCGAACAATTTGTCTTCGAGAAAAAGTCGATTATACATATGCGTTTTTACGACATCGTGGGAATCACTTTTTTTTGGCTGCACGTAGCCAAAGTCTGGCATTATATTCGGTTTCAGCACGTCGAATAACCAAGGAAACTGATGCAACATCGTTTTCTTTGCGACCACAGCTCACGAAAAACTCAATCATAGAAGTTGATATTCGTGTTCGATATGATAGCATATAACTTGAGTACACATTGTCGTAGGCCGATGAAACCGCGTGCAATAGCTTCGTCTTGTCGAACTACACGAGTGCAATGCGCGAAGTTTGCGTGCGAACAATTTGTCTTCGAGAAAAAGTCGATTATACATATCCGTTTTTACGACATCGTGGGAATCACTTTTTTTTGGCTGAACGTAGACAAAATCTGGCACCATATTCGGTTTCAGCACGTCGAATAACCAAGGAAACTGATGCAACATCGTTTTCTTTGCGACCACAGCTCACGAAAAACTCAATCATAGAAGTTGATATTCGTGTTCGAGATGATGGCATATAACTTGAGTACACATTGTCGTAGGCCGATGAAACCGCGTGCAATAGCTTCGTCTTGTTGAACTACACGAGTGCAATGCGCGAAGTTTGCGTGCGAACAATTTGTCTTCGAGAAAAAGTCCATTATACATATGCGTTTTTACGACATCGTGGGAATCACTTTTTTTTGGCTGCACGTAGACAAAATCTGGCACCATATTCGGTTTCAGCACGTCGAATAACCAAGGAAACTGATGCAACATCGTTTTCTTTGCGACCACAGCTCACGAAAAACTCAATCATTGAAGTTGATATTCGTGTTCGAGATGATGGCATATAACTTGAGTACACATTGTCGTAGGCCGATGAAACCGCGTGCAATAGCTTCGTCTTGTCGAACTACACGAGTGCAATGCGCGAAGTTTGCGTGCGAACAATTTGTCTTCGAGAAAAAGTCGATTATACATATGCGTTTTTACGACATCGTGGGAATCACTTTTTTTTGGCTGCACGTAGACAAAGTCTGGCATTATATTCGGTTTCAGCACGTCGAATAACCAAGGAAACTGATGCAACATCGTTTTCTTTGCGACCACAGCTCACGAAAAACCCAATCATAGAAGTTGATATTCGTGTTCGATATGATGGCATATAACTTGAGTACACATTGTCGTAGGCCGATGAAACCGCGTGCAATAGCTTCGTCTTGTCGAACTACACGAGTGCAATGCGCGAAGTTTGCGTGCGAACAATTTGTCTTCGAGAAAAAGTCGATTATACATATGCGTTTTTACGACATCGTGGGAATCACTTTTTTTTGGCTGCACGTAGACAAAATCTGGCACCATATTCGGTTTCAGCACGTCGAATAACCAAGCAAACTGATGCAACATCGTTTTCTTTGCGACCACAGCTCACGAAAAACTCAATCATAGAAGTTGATATTCGTGTTCGATATGATGGCATATAACTTGAGTACACATTGTCGTAGGCCGATGAAACCGCATGCAATAGCTTCGTCTTGTCGAACTACACGAGTGCAATGCGCGAAGTTTGCGTGCGAACAATTTGTCTTCGAGAAAAAGTCGATTATACACATGTGTTTTTACGACATCGTGGGAATCACTTTTTTTTGGCTGCACGTAGACAAAATCTGGCATCATATTCGGTTTCAGCACGACGAATAACCAAGCAAACTGATGCAACATCGTTTTCTTTGCGACCACAGCTCACGAAAAACTCAATCATTGAAGTTGATATTCGTGTTCGAGATGATGGCATATAACTTGAGTACACATTGTCGTAGGCCGATGAAACCGCGTGCAATAGCTTCGTCTTATCGAACTACACGAGTGCAATGCGCGAAGTTTGCGTGCGAACAATTTGTCTTCGAGAAAAAGTCGATTATACATATGCGTTTTTACGACATCGTGGGAATCACTTTTTTTTGGCTGCACGTAGACAAAGTCTGGCATTATATTCGGTTTCAGCACGTCGAATAATCAAGGAAACTGATGCAACATCGTTTTCTTTGCGACCACAGCTCACGAAAAACTCAATCATAGAAGTTGATATTCGTGTTCGATATGATGGCATATAACTTGAGTACACATTGTCGTAGGCCGATGAAACCGCATGCAATAGCTTCGTCTTGTCGAACTACACGAGTGCAATGCGCGAAGTTTGCGTGCGAACAATTTGTCTTCGAGAAAAAGTCGATTATACACATGTGTTTTTACGACATCGTGGGAATCACTTTTTTTTGGCTGCACGTAGACAAAATCTGGCATCATATTCGGTTTCAGCACGACGAATAACCAAGCAAACTGATGCAACATCGTTTTCTTTGCGACCACAGCTCACGAAAAACTCAATCATTGAAGTTGATATTCGTGTTCGAGATGATGGCATATAACTTGAGTACACATTGTCGTAGGCCGATGAAACCGCGTGCAATAGCTTCGTCTTGTCGAACTACACGAGTGCAATGCGCGAAGTTTGCGTGCGAACAATTTGTCTTCGAGAAAAAGTCGATTATACATATGCGTTTTTACGACATCGTGGGAATCACTTTTTTTTGGCTGCACGTAGACAAAGTCTGGCATTATATTCGGTTTCAGCACGTCGAATAACCAAGGAAAATGATGCAACATCGTTTTCTTTGCGACCACAGCTCACGAAAAACTCAATCATTGAAGTTGATATTCGTGTTCGAGATGATGGCATATAACTTGAGTACACATTGTCGTAGGCCGATGAAACCGCGTGCAATAGCTCCGTCTTGTCGAACTACACGAGTGCAATGCGCGAAGTTTGCGTGCGAACAATTTGTCTTCGAGAAAAAGTCGATTATACATATGCGTTTTTACGACATCGTGGGAATCACTTTTTTTTGGCTGCACGTAGACAAAGTCTGGCATTATATTCGGTTTCAGCACGTCGAATAACCAAGGAAACTGATGCAACATCGTTTTCTTTGCGACCACAGCTCACGAAAAACTCAATCATAGAAGTTGATATTCGTGTTCGATATGATGGCATCTAACTTGAGTACACATTGTCGTAGGCCGATGAAACCGCGTGCAATAGCTTCGTCTTGTCGAACTACACGAGTGCAATGCGCGAAGTTTGCGTGCGAACAATTTGTCTTCGAGAAAAAGTCGATTATACATATGCGTTTTTACGACATCGTGGGAATCACTTTTTTTTGGCTGCACGTAGACAAAGTCTGGCATTATATTCGGTTTCAGCACGTCGAATAACCAAGGAAACTGATGCAACATCGTTTTCTTTGCGAACACAGCTCACGAAAAACTCAATCATAGAAGTTGATATTCGTGTTCGATATGATGGCATATAACTTGAGTACACATTGTCGTAGGCCGATGAAACCGCGTGCAATAGCTTCGTCTTGTCGAACTACACGAGTGCAATGCGCGAAGTTTGCGTGCGAACAATTTGTCTTCGAGAAAAAGTCGATTATACACATGTGTTTTTACGACATCGTGGGAATCACTTTTTTTTGGCTGCACGTAGACAAAATCTGGCATCATATTCGGTTTCAGCACGACGAATAACCAAGCAAACTGATGCAACATCGTTTTCTTTGCGACCACAGCTCACGAAAAACTCAATCATTGAAGTTGATATTCGTGTTCGAGATGATGGCATATAACTTGAGTACACATTGTCGTAGGCCGATGAAACCGCGTGCAATAGCTTCGTCTTGTCGAACTACACGAGTGCAATGCGCGAAGTTTGCGTGCAAACAATTTGTCTTCGAGAAAAAGTCGATTATACATATGCGTTTTTACGACATCGTGGGAATCACTTTTTTTTGGCTGCACGTAGACAAAGTCTGGCATTATATTCGGTTTCAGCACGTCGCATAATCAAGGAAACTGATGCAACAGCGTTTTCTTTGCGACCACAGCTCACGAAAAACTCAATCATAGAAGTTCATATTCGTGTTCGATATGATGGCATATAACTTGAGTACACATTGTCGTAGGCCGATGAAACCGCATGCAATAGCTTCGTCTTGTCGAACTACACGAGTGCAATGCGCGAAGTTTGCGTGCGAACAATTTGTCTTCGAGAAAAAGTCGATTATACACATGTGTTTTTACGACATCGTGGGAATCACTTTTTTTTGGCTGCACGTAGACAAAATCTGGCATCATATTCGGTTTCAGCACGACGAATAACCAAGCAAACTGATGCAACATCGTTTTCTTTGCGACCACAGCTCACGAAAAACTCAATCATTGAAGTTGATATTCGTGTTCGAGATGATGGCATATAACTTGAGTACACATTGTCGTAGGCCGATGAAACCGCGTGCAATAGCTTCGTCTTGTCGAACTACACGAGTGCAATGCGCGAAGTTTGCGTGCGAACAATTTGTCTTCGAGAAAAAGTCGATTATACATATGCGTTTTTACGACATCGTGGGAATCACTTTTTTTTGGCTGCACGTACACAAAGTCTGGCATTATATTCGGTTTCAGCACGTCGAATAACCAAGGAAACTGATGCAACATCGTTTTCTTTGCGACCACAGCTCACGAAAAACTCAATCATAGAAGTTGATATTCGTGTTCGATATGATGGCATCTAACTTGAGTACACATTGTCGTAGGCCGATGAAACCGCGTGCAATAGCTTCGTCTTGTCGAACTACACGAGTGCAATGCGCGAAGTTTGCGTGCGAACAATTTGTCTTCGAGAAAAAGTCGATTATACATATGCGTTTTTACGACATCGTGGGAATCACTTTTTTTTGGCTGCACGTAGACAAAGTCTGGCATTATATTCGGTTTCAGCACGTCGAATAACCAAGGAAACTGATGCAACATCGTTTTCTTTGCGACCACAGCTCACGAAAAACTCAATCATAGAAGTTGATATTCGTGTTCGATATGATGGCATATAACTTGAGTACACATTGTCGTAGGCCGATGAAACCGCGTGCAATAGCTTCGTCTTGTCGAACTACACGAGTGCAATGCGCGAAGTTTGCGTGCGAACAATTTGTCTTCGAGAAAAAGTCGATTATACACATGTGTTTTTACGACATCGTGGGAATCACTTTTTTTTGGCTGCACGTAGACAAAATCTGGCATCATATTCGGTTTCAGCACGACGAATAACCAAGCAAACTGATGCAACATCGTTTTCTTTGCGACCACAGCTCACGAAAAACTCAATCATTGAAGTTGATATTCGTGTTCGAGATGATGGCATATAACTTGAGTACACATTGTCGTAGGCCGATGAAACCGCGTGCAATAGCTTCGTCTTGTCGAACTACACGAGTGCAATGCGCGAAGTTTGCGTGCGAACAATTTGTCTTCGAGAAAAAGTCGATTATACATATGCGTTTTTACGACATCGTGGGAATCACTTTTTTTTGGCTGCACGTACACAAAGTCTGGCATTATATTCGGTTTCAGCACGTCGAATAACCAAGGAAACTGATGCAACATCGTTTTCTTTGCGACCACAGCTCACGAAAAACTCAATCATAGAAGTTGATATTCGTGTTCGATATGATGGCATCTAACTTGAGTACACATTGTCGTAGGCCGATGAAACCGCGTGCAATAGCTTCGTCTTGTCGAACTACACGAGTGCAATGCGCGAAGTTTGCGTGCGAACAATTTGTCTTCGAGAAAAAGTCGATTATACATATGCGTTTTTACGACATCGTGGGAATCACTTTTTTTTGGCTGCACGTAGACAAAGTCTGGCATTATATTCGGTTTCAGCACGTCGAATAACCAAGGAAACTGATGCAACATCGTTTTCTTTGCGACCACAGCTCACGAAAAACTCAATCATAGAAGTTGATATTCGTGTTCGATATGATGGCATATAACTTGAGTACACATTGTCGTAGGCCGATGAAACCGCGTGCAATAGCTTCGTCTTGTCGAACTACACGAGTGCAATGCGCGAAGTTTGCGTGCGAACAATTTGTCTTCGAGAAAAAGTCGATTATACATATGCGTTTTTACGACATCGTGGGAATCACTTTTTTTTGGCTGCACGTAGACAAAATCTGGCACCATATTCGGTTCCAGCACGTCGAATAACCAAGCAAACTGATGCAACATCGTTTTCTTTGCGACCACAGCTCACGAAAAACTCAATCATAGAAGTTGATATTCGTGTTCGAGATGATGGCATATAACTTGAGTACACATTGTCGTAGGCCGATGAAACCGCATGCAATAGCTTCGTCTTGTCGAACTACACGAGTGCAATGCGCGAAGTTTGCGTGCGAACAATTTGTCTTCGAGAAAAAGTCGATTATACACATGTGTTTTTACGACATCGTGGGAATCACTTTTTTTTGGCTGCACGTAGACAAAATCTGGCATCATATTCGGTTTCAGCACGACGAATAACCAAGCAAACTGATGCAACATCGTTTTCTTTGCGACCACAGCTCACGAAAAACTCAATCATAGAAGTTGATATTCGTGTTCGAGATGATGGCATATAACTTGAGTACACATTGTCGTAGGCCGATGAAACCGCATGCAATAGCTTCGTCTTGTCGAACTACACGAGTGCAATGCGCGAAGTTTGCGTGCGAACAATTTGTCTTCGAGAAAAAGTCGATTATACACATGTGTTTTTACGACATCGTGGGAATCACTTTTTTTTGGCTGCACGTAGACAAAATCTGGCATCATATTCGGTTTCAGCACGACGAATAACCAAGCAAACTGATGCAACATCGTTTTCTTTGCGACCACAGCTCACGAAAAACTCAATCATTGAAGTTGATATTCGTGTTCGAGATGATGGCATATAACTTGAGTACACATTGTCGTAGGCCGATGAAACCGCGTGCAATAGCTTCGTCTTGTCGAACTACACGAGTGCAATGCGCGAAGTTTGCGTGCGAACAATTTGTCTTCGAGAAAAAGTCGATTATACATATGCGTTTTTACGACATCGTGGGAATCACTTTTTTTTGGCTGCACGTACACAAAGTCTGGCATTATATTCGGTTTCAGCACGTCGAATAACCAAGGAAACTGATGCAACATCGTTTTCTTTGCGACCACAGCTCACGAAAAACTCAATCATAGAAGTTGATATTCGTGTTCGATATGATGGCATCTAACTTGAGTACACATTGTCGTAGGCCGATGAAACCGCGTGCAATAGCTTCGTCTTGTCGAACTACACGAGTGCAATGCGCGAAGTTTGCGTGCGAACAATTTGTCTTCGAGAAAAAGTCGATTATACATATGCGTTTTTACGACATCGTGGGAATCACTTTTTTTTGGCTGCACGTAGACAAAGTCTGGCATTATATTCGGTTTCAGCACGTCGAATAACCAAGGAAACTGATGCAACATCGTTTTCTTTGCGACCACAGCTCACGAAAAACTCAATCATATAAGTTGATATTCGTGTTCGATATGATGGCATATAACTTGAGTACACATTGTCGTAGGCCGATGAAACCGCGTGCAATAGCTTCGTCTTGTCGAACTACACGAGTGCAATGCGCGAAGTTTGCGTGCGAACAATTTGTCTTCGAGAAAAAGTCGATTATACACATGTGTTTTTACGACATCGTGGGAATCACTTTTTTTTGGCTGCACGTAGACAAAATCTGGCATCATATTCGGTTTCAGCACGACGAATAACCAAGCAAACTGATGCAACATCGTTTTCTTTGCGACCACAGCTCACGAAAAACTCAATCATAGAAGTTGATATTCGTGTTCGAGATGATGGCATATAACTTGAGTACACATTGTCGTAGGCCGATGAAACCGCATGCAATAGCTTCGTCTCGTCGAACTACACGAGTGCAATGCGCGAAGTTTGCGTGCGAACAATTTGTCTTCGAGAAAAAGTCGATTATACACATGTGTTTTTACGACATCGTGGGAATCACTTTTTTTTGGCTGCACGTAGACAAAATCTGGCATCATATTCGGTTTCAGCACGACGAATGACCAAGCAAACTGATGCAACATCGTTTTCTTTGCGACCACAGCTCACGAAAAACTCAATCATTGAAGTTGATATTCGTGTTCGAGATGATGGCATATAACTTGAGTACACATTGTCGTAGATCGATGAAACCGCGTGCAATAGCTTCGTCTTGTCGAACTACACGAGTGCAATGCGCGAAGTTTGCGTGCGAACAATTTGTCTTCGAGAAAAAGTCGATTATACATATGCGTTTTTACGACATCGTGGGAATCACTTTTTTTTGGCTGCACGTACACAAAGTCTGGCATTATATTCGGTTTCAGCACGTCGAATAACCAAGGAAACTGATGCAACATCGTTTTCTTTGCGACCACAGCTCACGAAAAACTCAATCATAGAAGTTGATATTCGTGTTCGATATGATGGCATCTAACTTGAGTACACATTGTCGTAGGCCGATGAAACCGCGTGCAATAGCTTCGTCTTGTCGAACTACACGAGTGCAATGCGCGAAGTTTGCGTGCGAAGGATTTGTCTTCGAGAAAAAGTCGATTATACATATGCGTTTTTACGACATCGTGGGAATCACTTTTTTTTGGCTGCACGTAGACAACGTCTGGCATTATATTCGGTTTCAGCACGTCGAATAACCAAGGAAACTGATGCAACATCGTTTTCTTTGCGACCACAGCTCACGAAAAACTCAATCATAGAAGTTGATATTCGTGTTCGATATGATGGCATATAACTTGAGTACACATTGTCGTAGGCCGATGAAACCGCGTGCAATAGCTTCGTCTTGTCGAACTACACGAGTGCAATGCGCGAAGTTTGCGTGCGAACAATTTGTCTTCGAGAAAAAGTCGATTATACATATGCGTTTTTAGGACATCGTGAGTAGTAAGTGGGCACGATTGGCGAATTTTCTTCCAGGAATCGCCCCCCTTCCCCCCTTTTTCCAGACGTGTCCGAACACGTTTTCCCCATTGTCCTTTGAGGAGGACGTCGCCGCTCTAGGGCCCCCTGGGGTGAGGGTCCCCAAAGGAATGTTTTTGTTTGACAGGAAGTGGGTGGTGGGAGGGTGGTAACGGTCACGCGCTTCAAAAGGGGGGGGGGGGTGGTAACGGTCACGTGATCCAAACGGGAGGGTGGGTGGAAAATGGGTGGTAAGGGTCACGTGATCCAAACGGGCGGGAGTGGGGGGAAAGTGGATGGCGTGGGAAATGTGGGTATATATG